>NW_025533668.1:517500-548388 GCF_020615455.1 Coregonus clupeaformis | reverse complement strand
CAGGTCTTTATATATATCATCCTAGTATAGTCTACTGATGACAGGTCTTTATATATATCATCCTAGTATAGTCTACTGATGACAGGTCTTTATATATATCATCCTAGTGTAGTCTACTGATGACAGGTCTTTATATATACATCCTAGTATAGTCTACTGATGACAGGTCTTTATATATATCATCCTAGTATAGTCTACTGATGACAGGTCTTTATATATATCATCCTAGTATAGTCTACTGATGACAGGTCTTTATATATATCGTCCTAGTATAGTCTACTGATGACAGGTCTTTATATATATCATCCTAGTATAGTCTACTGATGACAGGTCTTTATATATATCATCCTAGTATAGTCTACTGATGACAGGTCTTTATATATATCATCCTAGTATAGTCTACTGATGACAGGTCTTTATATATATCATCCTAGTATAGTCTACTGATGACAGGTCTTTATATATATACATCCTAGTATAGTCTACTGATGACAGGTCTTTATATATATCATCCTAGTATAGTCTACTGATGACAGGTCTTTATATATATCATCCTAGTATAGTCTACTGATGACAGGTCTTTATATATATCATCCTAGTATAGTCTACTGATGACAGGTCTTTATATATATCATCCTAGTATAGTCTACTGATGACAGGTCTTTATATATATCATCCTAGTATAGTCTACTGATGACAGGTCTTTATATATATCATCCTAGTATAGTCTACTGATGACAGGTCTTTATATATATCATCCTAGTATAGTCTACTGATGACAGGTCTTTATATATATCATCCTAGTATAGTCTACTGATGACAGGTCTTTATATATATCATCCTAGTATAGTCTACTGATGACAGGTCTTTATATATATCATCCTAGTATAGTCTACTGATGACAGGTCTTTATATATATCATCCTAGTATAGTCTACTGATGACAGGTCTTTATATATATCATCCTAGTATAGTCTACTGATGACAGGTCTTTATATATATCATCCTAGTATAGTCTACTGATGACAGGTCTTTATATATATCATCCTAGTATAGTCTACTGATGACAGGTCTTTATATATATCATCCTAGTATAGTCTACTGATGACAGGTCTTTATATATATCATCCTAGTATAGTCTACTGATGACAGGTCTTTATATATATCATCCTAGTATAGTCTACTGATGACAGGTCTTTATATATATCATCCTAGTATAGTCTACTGATGACAGGTCTTTATATATATCATCCTAGTATAGTCTACTGATGACAGGTCTTTATATATATCATCCTAGTATAGTCTACTGATGACAGGTCTTTATATATATCATCCTAGTGTAGTCTACTGATGACAGGTCTTTATATATATCATCCTAGTATAGTCTACTGATGACAGGTCTTTATATATATCATCCTAGTATAGTCTACTGATGACAGGTCTTTATATATATCATCCTAGTATAGTCTACTGATGACAGGTCTTTATATATATCATCCTAGTATAGTCTACTGATGACAGGTCTTTATATATATCATCCTAGTATAGTCTACTGATGACAGGTCTTTATATATTCATCCTAGTATAGTCTACTGATGACAGGTCTTTATATATATCATCCTAGTATAGTCTACTGATGACAGGTCTTTATATATATCATCCTAGTGTAGTCTACTGATGACAGGTCTTTATATATATCATCCTAGTATAGTCTACTGATGACAGGTCTTTATATATATCATCCTAGTATAGTCTACTGATGACAGGTCTTTATATATATCATCCTAGTATAGTCTACTGATGACAGGTCTTTATATATATCATCCTAGTATAGTCTACTGATGACAGGTCTTTATATATATCATCCTAGTATAGTCTACTGATGACAGGTCTTTATATATATCATCCTAGTATAGTCTACTGATGACAGGTCTTTATATATATCATCCTAGTATAGTCTACTGATGACAGGTCTTTATATATATCATCCTAGTATAGTCTACTGATGACAGGTCTTTATATATATCATCCTAGTATAGTCTACTGATGACAGGTCTTTATATATATCATCCTAGTATAGTCTACTGATGACAGGTCTTTATATATATCATCCTAGTATAGTCTACTGATGACAGGTCTTTATATATATCATCCTAGTATAGTCTACTGATGACAGGTCTTTATATATATCATCCTAGTATAGTCTACTGATGACAGGTCTTTATATATATCATCCTAGTATAGTCTACTGATGACAGGTCTTTATATATATCATCCTAGTATAGTCTACTGATGACAGGTCTTTATATATATCATCCTAGTATAGTCTACTGATGACAGGTCTTTATATATATCATCCTAGTATAGTCTACTGATGACAGGTCTTTATATATATCATCCTAGTATAGTCTACTGATGACAGGTCTTTATATATATCATCCTAGTATAGTCTACTGATGACAGGTCTTTATATATATCATCCTAGTATAGTCTACTGATGACAGGTCTTTATATATATCATCCTAGTATAGTCTACTGATGACAGGTCTTTATATATATCATCCTAGTATAGTCTACTGATGACAGGTCTTTATATATATCATCCTAGTATAGTCTACTGATGACAGGTCTTTATATATATCATCCTAGTATAGTCTACTGATGACAGGTCTTTATATATATCATCCTAGTATAGTCTACTGATGACAGGTCTTTATATATATCATCCTAGTATAGTCTACTGATGACAGGTCTTTATATATATCATCCTAGTATAGTCTACTGATGACAGGTCTTTATATATATCATCCTAGTATAGTCTACTGATGACAGGTCTTTATATATATCATCCTAGTATAGTCTACTGATGACAGGTCTTTATATATATCATCCTAGTATAGTCTACTGATGACAGGTCTTTATATATATCATCCTAGTATAGTCTACTGATGACAGGTCTTTATATATATCATCCTAGTATAGTCTACTGATGACAGGTCTTTATATATATCATCCTAGTATAGTCTACTGATGACAGGTCTTTATATATATCATCCTAGTATAGTCTACTGATGACAGGTCTTTATATATATCATCCTAGTATAGTCTACTGATGACAGGTCTTTATATATATCATCCTAGTATAGTCTACTGATGACAGGTCTTTATATATATCATCCTAGTATAGTCTACTGATGACAGGTCTTTATATATATCATCCTAGTATAGTCTACTGATGACAGGTCTTTATATATATCATCCTAGTGTAGTCTACTGATGACAGGTCTTTATATATATCATCCTAGTATAGTCTACTGATGACAGGTCTTTATATATATCATCCTAGTATAGTCTACTGATGACAGGTCTTTATATATATCATCCTAGTATAGTCTACTGATGACAGGTCTTTATATATATCATCCTAGTGTAGTCTACTGATGACAGGTCTTTATATATATCATCCTAGTATAGTCTACTGATGACAGGTCTTTATATATATCATCCTAGTATAGTCTACTGATGACAGGTCTTTATATATATCATCCTAGTATAGTCTACTGATGACAGGTCTTTATATATATCATCCTAGTATAGTCTACTGATGACAGGTCTTTATATATATCATCCTAGTATAGTCTACTGATGACAGGTCTTTATATATATCATCCTAGTATAGTCTACTGATGACAGGTCTTTATATATATCATCCTAGTATAGTCTACTGATGACAGGTCTTTATATATATCATCCTAGTATAGTCTACTGATGACAGGTCTTTATATATATCATCCTAGTGTAGTCTACTGATGACAGGTCTTTATATATATCATCCTAGTATAGTCTACTGATGACAGGTCTTTATATATATCATCCTAGTATAGTCTACTGATGACAGGTCTTTATATATATCATCCTAGTATAGTCTACTGATGACAGGTCTTTATATATATCATCCTAGTATAGTCTACTGATGACAGGTCTTTATATATATCATCCTAGTATAGTCTACTGATGACAGGTCTTTATATATATCATCCTAGTATAGTCTACTGATGACAGGTCTTTATATATATCATCCTAGTATAGTCTACTGATGACAGGTCTTTATATATATCATCCTAGTATAGTCTACTGATGACAGGTCTTTATATATATCATCCTAGTATAGTCTACTGATGACAGGTCTTTATATATATCATCCTAGTGTAGTCTACTGATGACAGGTCTTTATATATATCATCCTAGTATAGTCTACTGATGACAGGTCTTTATATATATCATCCTAGTATAGTCTACTGATGACAGGTCTTTATATATATCATCCTAGTATAGTCTACTGATGACAGGTCTTTATATATATCATCCTAGTATAGTCTACTGATGACAGGTCTTTATATATATCATCCTAGTATAGTCTACTGATGACAGGTCTTTATATATATCATCCTAGTATAGTCTACTGATGACAGGTCTTTATATATATCATCCTAGTATAGTCTACTGATGACAGGTCTTTATATATATCATCCTAGTATAGTCTACTGATGACAGGTCTTTATATATATCATCCTAGTATAGTCTACTGATGACAGGTCTTTATATATATCATCCTAGTATAGTCTACTGATGACAGGTC
Source organism: Coregonus clupeaformis (assembly GCF_020615455.1). Lineage (NCBI taxonomy): Eukaryota > Metazoa > Chordata > Actinopteri > Salmoniformes > Salmonidae > Coregonus > Coregonus clupeaformis. Next base: position 543,750 of record NW_025533668.1, on the reverse strand, counting down.
TTTATATATATCATCCTAGTATAGTCTACTGATGACAGGTCTTTATATATATCATCCTAGTATAGTCTACTGATGACAGGTCTTTATATATATCATCCTAGTATAGTCTACTGATGACAGGTCTTTATATATATCATCCTAGTATAGTCTACTGATGACAGGTCTTTATATATATCATCCTAGTATAGTCTACTGATGACAGGTCTTTATATATATCATCCTAGTATAGTCTACTGATGACAGGTCTTTATATATATCATCCTAGTATAGTCTACTGATGACAGGTCTTTATATATATCATCCTAGTATAGTCTACTGATGACAGGTCTTTATATATATCATCCTAGTGTAGTCTACTGATGACAGGTCTTTATATATATCATCCTAGTATAGTCTACTGATGACAGGTCTTTATATATATCATCCTAGTATAGTCTACTGATGACAGGTCTTTATATATATCATCCTAGTATAGTCTACTGATGACAGGTCTTTATATATATCATCCTAGTATAGTCTACTGATGACAGGTCTTTATATATATCATCCTAGTATAGTCTACTGATGACAGGTCTTTATATATATCATCCTAGTATAGTCTACTGATGACAGGTCTTTATATATATCATCCTAGTATAGTCTACTGATGACAGGTCTTTATATATATCATCCTAGTATAGTCTACTGATGACAGGTCTTTATATATATCATCCTAGTATAGTCTACTGATGACAGGTCTTTATATATATCATCCTAGTGTAGTCTACTGATGACAGGTCTTTATATATATCATCCTAGTATAGTCTACTGATGACAGGTCTTTATATATATCATCCTAGTATAGTCTACTGATGACAGGTCTTTATATATATCATCCTAGTATAGTCTACTGATGACAGGTCTTTATATATATCATCCTAGTATAGTCTACTGATGACAGGTCTTTATATATATCATCCTAGTATAGTCTACTGATGACAGGTCTTTATATATATCATCCTAGTATAGTCTACTGATGACAGGTCTTTATATATATCATCCTAGTATAGTCTACTGATGACAGGTCTTTATATATATCATCCTAGTATAGTCTACTGATGACAGGTCTTTATATATATCATCCTAGTATAGTCTACTGATGACAGGTCTTTATATATATCATCCTAGTATAGTCTACTGATGACAGGTCTTTATATATATCATCCTAGTATAGTCTACTGATGACAGGTCTTTATATATATCATCCTAGTATAGTCTACTGATGACAGGTCTTTATATATATCATCCTAGTATAGTCTACTGATGACAGGTCTTTATATATATCATCCTAGTATAGTCTACTGATGACAGGTCTTTATATATATCATCCTAGTATAGTCTACTGATGACAGGTCTTTATATATATCATCCTAGTGTAGTCTACTGATGACAGGTCTTTATATATATCATCCTAGTATAGTCTACTGATGACAGGTCTTTATATATATCATCCTAGTATAGTCTACTGATGACAGGTCTTTATATATATCATCCTAGTATAGTCTACTGATGACAGGTCTTTATATATATCATCCTAGTATAGTCTACTGATGACAGGTCTTTATATATATCATCCTAGTATAGTCTACTGATGACAGGTCTTTATATATATCATCCTAGTATAGTCTACTGATGACAGGTCTTTATATATATCATCCTAGTATAGTCTACTGATGACAGGTCTTTATATATATCATCCTAGTATAGTCTACTGATGACAGGTCTTTATATATATCATCCTAGTATAGTCTACTGATGACAGGTCTTTATATATATCATCCTAGTATAGTCTACTGATGACAGGTCTTTATATATATCATCCTAGTATAGTCTACTGATGACAGGTCTTTATATATATCATCCTAGTATAGTCTACTGATGACAGGTCTTTATATATATCATCCTAGTATAGTCTACTGATGACAGGTCTTTATATATATCATCCTAGTATAGTCTACTGATGACAGGTCTTTATATATATCATCCTAGTATAGTCTACTGATGACAGGTCTTTATATATATCATCCTAGTATAGTCTACTGATGACAGGTCTTTATATATATCATCCTAGTGTAGTCTACTGATGACAGGTCTTTATATATATCATCCTAGTATAGTCTACTGATGACAGGTCTTTATATATATCATCCTAGTATAGTCTACTGATGACAGGTCTTTATATATATCATCCTAGTATAGTCTACTGATGACAGGTCTTTATATATATCATCCTAGTATAGTCTACTGATGACAGGTCTTTATATATATCATCCTAGTATAGTCTACTGATGACAGGTCTTTATATATATCATCCTAGTATAGTCTACTGATGACAGGTCTTTATATATATCATCCTAGTGTAGTCTACTGATGACAGGTCTTTATATATATCATCCTAGTATAGTCTACTGATGACAGGTCTTTATATATATCATCCTAGTATAGTCTACTGATGACAGGTCTTTATATATATCATCCTAGTATAGTCTACTGATGACAGGTCTTTATATATATCATCCTAGTATAGTCTACTGATGACAGGTCTTTATATATATCATCCTAGTATAGTCTACTGATGACAGGTCTTTATATATATCATCCTAGTATAGTCTACTGATGACAGGTCTTTATATATATCATCCTAGTATAGTCTACTGATGACAGGTCTTTATATATATCATCCTAGTATAGTCTACTGATGACAGGTCTTTATATATATCATCCTAGTGTAGTCTACTGATGACAGGTCTTTATATATATCATCCTAGTATAGTCTACTGATGACAGGTCTTTATATATATCATCCTAGTATAGTCTACTGATGACAGGTCTTTATATATATCATCCTAGTATAGTCTACTGATGACAGGTCTTTATATATATCATCCTAGTATAGTCTACTGATGACAGGTCTTTATATATATCATCCTAGTATAGTCTACTGATGACAGGTCTTTATATATATCATCCTAGTATAGTCTACTGATGACAGGTCTTTATATATATCATCCTAGTATAGTCTACTGATGACAGGTCTTTATATATATCATCCTAGTATAGTCTACTGATGACAGGTCTTTATATATATCATCCTAGTGTAGTCTACTGATGACAGGTCTTTATATATATATCATCCTAGTATAGTCTACTGATGACAGGTCTTTATATCATCCTAGTATAGTCTACTGATGACAGGTCTTTATATATATCATCCTAGTATAGTCTACTGATGACAGGTCTTTATATATATCATCCTAGTATAGTCTACTGATGACAGGTCTTTATATATATCATCCTAGTATAGTCTACTGATGACAGGTCTTTATATATATCATCCTAGTATAGTCTACTGATGACAGGTCTTTATATATATCATCCTAGTATAGTCTACTGATGACAGGTCTTTATATATATCATCCTAGTATAGTCTACTGATGACAGGTCTTTATATATATCATCCTAGTATAGTCTACTGATGACAGGTCTTTATATATATCATCCTAGTATAGTCTACTGATGACAGGTCTTTATATATATCATCCTAGTATAGTCTACTGATGACAGGTCTTTATATATATCATCCTAGTATAGTCTACTGATGACAGGTCTTTATATATATCATCCTAGTATAGTCTACTGATGACAGGTCTTTATATATATCATCCTAGTATAGTCTACTGATGACAGGTCTTTATATATATCATCCTAGTGTAGTCTACTGATGACAGGTCTTTATATATATCATCCTAGTGTAGTCTACTGATGACAGGTCTTTATATATATCATCCTAGTATAGTCTACTGATGACAGGTCTTTATATATATACATCCTAGTATAGTCTACTGATGACAGGTCTTTATATATATCATCCTAGTATAGTCTACTGATGACAGGTCTTTATATATATCATCCTAGTGTAGTCTACTGATGACAGGTCTTTATATATATCATCCTAGTATAGTCTACTGATGACAGGTCTTTATATATATCATCCTAGTGTAGTCTACTGATGACAGGTCTTTATATATATCATCCTAGTATAGTCTACTGATGACAGGTCTTTATATATATCATCCTAGTGTAGTCTACTGATGACAGGTCTTTATATATATCATCCTAGTATAGTCTACTGATGACAGGTCTTTATATATATCATCCTAGTGTAGTCTACTGATGACAGGTCTTTATATATATCATCCTAGTATAGTCTACTGATGACAGGTCTTTATATATATCATCCTAGTATAGTCTACTGATGACAGGTCTTTATATATATCATCCTAGTATAGTCTACTGATGACAGGTCTTTATATATATCATCCTAGTATAGTCTACTGATGACAGGTCTTTATATATATCATCCTAGTATAGTCTACTGATGACAGGTCTTTATATATATCATCCTAGTATAGTCTACTGATGACAGGTCTTTATATATATCATCCTAGTATAGTCTACTGATGACAGGTCTTTATATATATCATCCTAGTATAGTCTACTGATGACAGGTCTTTATATATATCATCCTAGTGTAGTCTACTGATGACAGGTCTTTATATATATCATCCTAGTATAGTCTACTGATGACAGGTCTTTATATATATCATCCTAGTGTAGTCTACTGATGACAGGTCTTTATATATATCATCCTAGTATAGTCTACTGATGACAGGTCTTTATATATATCATCCTAGTATAGTCTACTGATGACAGGTCTTTATATATATCATCCTAGTATAGTCTACTGATGACAGGTCTTTATATATATCATCCTAGTATAGTCTACTGATGACAGGTCTTTATATATATCATCCTAGTATAGTCTACTGATGACAGGTCTTTATATATATCATCCTAGTATAGTCTACTGATGACAGGTCTTTATATATATCATCCTAGTGTAGTCTACTGATGACAGGTCTTTATATATATCATCCTAGTATAGTCTACTGATGACAGGTCTTTATATATATCATCCTAGTATAGTCTACTGATGACAGGTCTTTATATATATCATCCTAGTATAGTCTACTGATGACAGGTCTTTATATATATCATCCTAGTATAGTCTACTGATGACAGGTCTTTATATATATCATCCTAGTGTAGTCTACTGATGACAGGTCTTTATATATATCATCCTAGTGTAGTCTACTGATGACAGGTCTTTATATATATCATCCTAGTATAGTCTACTGATGACAGGTCTTTATATATATCATCCTAGTATAGTCTACTGATGACAGGTCTTTATATATATCTAATCCTAGTATAGTCTACTGATGACAGGTCTTTATATACAGTGGGGGAAAAAAATATTTAGTCAGCCACCAATTGTGCAAGTTCTCCCACTTAAAAAGATGAGAGGCCTGTAATTTTCATCATAGGTACACGTCAACTATGACAGACAAAATGAGAAAAAAAATCCAGGAAAATCACATTGTAGGATTTTTTAATGAATTTATTGGCAAATGATGGTGGAAAATAAGTATTTGGTCAATAACAAAAGTTTCTCAATACTTTGTTATATACCCTTTTGTTGGCAATGACACAGGTCAAACGTTTTCTGTAAGTCTTCACAAGGTTTTCACACACTGTTGCTGGTATTTTGGCCCATTCCTCCATGCAGATCTCCTCTAGAGCAGTGATGTTTTGGGGCTGTCGCTGGGCAACACAGACTTTCAACTCCCCTCCAAAGATTTTCTATGGGGTTGAGATCTGGAGACTGGCTAGGCCACTCCAGGACCTTGAAATGCTTCTTACGAAGCTCACTTCTTCGTTGCCCGGGCGGTGTGTTTGGGATCATTGTCATGCTGAAAGACCCAGCCACGTTTCATCTTCAATGCCCTTGCTGATGGAAGGAGGGTTTCACTCCAAATCTCACGATACATGGCCCCATTCATTCTTTCCTTTACACGGATCGGTCGTCCTGGTCCCTTTTGCAGAAAAACAGCCCCAAAGCATGATGTTTCCACCCCCATGCTTCACAGTAGGTATGGTGTTCTTTGGATGCACTCAGCATTCTTTGTCCTCCAAACATAACGAGTTGAGTTTTTACCAAAAAGTTATATTTTGGGTTTCATCTGACCATATGACATTCTCCCCAATCCTCTTCTGGATCATCCAAATGCACTTCAGACGGGCCTGGACATGTACTGGCTTAAGCAGGGGGACACGTCTCGCACTGCAGGATTTGAGTCCCTGGCGGCAGTGTGTTACTGATGGTTGGCTTTGTTACTTTGGTCCCAGCTCTCTGCAGGTCATTCATTAGGTCCCCGTGTGGTTCTGGGATTTTTGCTCACCGTTCTTGTGATCATTTTGACCCCACGGGGTGAGATCTTGCGTGGAGCCCCAGATCGAGGGAGATTATCAGTGGTCTTGTATGTCTTCCATTTCCTAATAATTGCTCCCACAGTTGATTTCTTCAAACCAAGCTGCTTACCTATTGCAGATTCAGTCTTCCCAGCCTGGTGCAGGTCTACAATTTTGTTTCTGGTGTCCTTTGACAGCTCTTTGGTCTTGGCCATAGTGGAGTTTGGAGTGTGACTGTTTGAGGTTGTGGACAGGTGTATTTTATACTGATAACAAGTTCAAACAGGTGCCATTAATACAGGTAACGAGTGGAGGACAGAGAAGCCTCTTAAAGAAGAAGTTACAGGTCTGTGAGAGCCAGAAATCTTGCTTGTTTGTAGGTGACCAAATACTTATTTTCCACCATAATTTGCAAATAAATTCATTAAAAATCCTACAATGGGATTTTCTGGATTTTTTTCTCTCAATTTGTCTGTCATAGTTGACGTGTACCTATGATGAAAATTACAGGCCTCTCTCATCTTTTTAAGTGGGAGAACTTGCACAATTGGTGGCTGACTAAATACTTTTTTTTCCCCACTGTATATCATCCTAGTATAGTCTACTGATGACAGGTCTTTATATATATCATCCTAGTATAGTCTACTGATGACAGGTCTTTATATATATCATCCTAGTGTAGTCTACTGATGACAGGTCTTTATATATATCATCCTAGTGTAGTCTACTGATGACAGGTCTTTATATATATCATCCTAGTATAGTCTACTGATGACAGGTCTTTATATATATCATCCTAGTATAGTCTACTGATGACAGGTCTTTATATATATCATCCTAGTATAGTCTACTGATGACAGGTCTTTATATATATCATCCTAGTATAGTCTACTGATGACGGGTCTTTATATATATCATCCTAGTATAGTCTACTGATGACAGGTCTTTATATCATCCTAGTGTAGTCTACTGATGACAGGTCTTTATATATATCATCCTAGTATAGTCTACTGATGACAGGTCTTTATATATATCATCCTAGTATAGTCTACTGATGACAGGTCTTTATATATATCATCCTAGTGTAGTCTACTGATGACAGGTCTTTATATATATCATCCTAGTGTAGTCTACTGATGACAGGTCTTTATATATATCATCCTAGTATAGTCTACTGATGACAGGTCTTTATATATATCATCCTAGTGTAGTCTACTGATGACAGGTCTTTATATATATCATCCTAGTATAGTCTACTGATGACGGGTCTTTATATATATCATCCTAGTATAGTCTACTGATGACAGGTCTTTATATATCATCCTAGTGTAGTCTACTGATGACAGGTCTTTATATATATCATCCTAGTATAGTCTACTGATGACAGGTCTTTATATATATCATCCTAGTATAGTCTACTGATGACAGGTCTTTATATATATCATCCTAGTATAGTCTACTGATGACAGGTCTTTATATCATCCTAGTATAGTCTACTGATGACAGGTCTTTATATATATCATCCTAGTATAGTCTACTGATGACAGGTCTTTATATATATCATCCTAGTGTAGTCTACTGATGACAGGTCTTTATATATATCATCCTAGTGTAGTCTACTGATGACAGGTCTTTATATATATCATCCTAGTGTAGTCTACTGATGACAGGTCTTTATATATATCATCCTAGTATAGTCTACTGATGACAGGTCTTTATATATATCATCCTAGTATAGTCTACTGATGACAGGTCTTTATATATATCATCCTAGTATAGTCTACTGATGACAGGTCTTTATATATATCATCCTAGTGTAGTCTACTGATGACAGGTCTTTATATATATCATCCTAGTATAGTCTACTGATGACAGGTCTTTATATATATCATCCTAGTATAGTCTACTGATGACGTGTCTTTATATATATCATCCTAGTATAGTCTACTGATGACAGGTCTTTATATCTATCATCCTAGTATAGTCTACTGATGACAGGTCTTTATATATATCATCCTAGTATAGTCTACTGATGACAGGTCTTTATATATATCATCCTAGTATAGTCTACTGATGACAGGTCTTTATATATATCATCCTAGTATAGTCTACTGATGACGTGTCTTTATATATATCATCCTAGTATAGTCTACTGATGACAGGTCTTTATATATATCATCCTAGTGTAGTCTACTGATGACAGGTCTTTATATATATCATCCTAGTATAGTCTACTGATGACAGGTCTTTATATATATCATCCTAGTATAGTCTACTGATGACAGGTCTTTATATATTCATCCTAGTGTAGTCTACTGATGACAGGTCTTTATATACAGTGGGGAAAAAAAGTATTTAGTCAGCCACCAATTGTGCAAGTTCTCCCACTTAAAAAAGATGAGAGAGGCCTGTAATTTTCATCATAGGTACACGTCAACTATGACAGACAAATGAGAAAAAATCCAGAAAATCACATTGTAGGATTTTTAATGAATTTATTTGCAAATTATGGTGAAAATAAGTATTTGGTCAATAACAAAAGTTTCTCAATACTTTGTTATATACTCTTTGTTGGCAATGACACAGGTCAAACGTTTTCTGTAAGTCTTCACAAGGTTTTCACACACTGTTGCTGGTATTTTGGCCCATTCCTCCATGCAGATCTCCCTCTAGAGCAGTGATGTTTTGGGGCTGTCGCTGGGCAACACAGACTTTCAACTCCCTCCAAAGACTTTCTATGGGGTTGAGATCTGGAGACTGGCTAGGCCACTCCAGGACCTTGAAATGCTTCTTACGAAGCCACTCCTTCGTTGCCCGGGCGGTGTGTTTAGGATCATTGTCATGCTGGAAAGACCTAGCCACGTTTCCTCTTCAATGCCCTTGCTGATGGAAGGAGGTTTTCACTCAAAATCTCACGATACATGGCCCCATTCATTCTTTCCTTTACACGGATCAGTCGTCCTGGTCCCTTTGCAGAAAAACAGCCCCAAATCATGTTGTTTCCACCCCCATGCTTCACAGTAGGTATGGTGTTATTTGGATGCAACTCAGCATTCTTTGTCCTCCAAACACAACGAGTTGAGTTTTTACCAAAAGTTATATTTTGGTTTCATCTGACCATATGACATTCTCCCAATCCTCTTCTGGATCATCCAAATGCACTCTATTCAGACGGGCCTGGACATGTACTGGCTTAAGCAGGGGGACACGTCTTGCACTGCAGGATTTGAGTCCCTGGCGGCGTAGTGTGTTACTGATGGCTTGGCTTTGTTACTTTGGTCCCAGCTCTCTGCAGGTCATTCATTAGGTCCCCCGTGTTGGTTCTGGGATTTTTTCCTCACCGTTCTTGTGATCATTTTCGACCCCACGGGTGAGATCTTGCGTGGAGCCCCAGATCGAGGGAGATTATCAGTGGTCTTGTATGTCTTCCATTTCCTAATAATTGCTCCCACAGTTGATTTCTTCAAACCAAGCTGCTTACCTATTGCAGATTCAGTCTTCCCCAGCCTGGTGCAGGTCTACAATTTTGTTTCTGGTGTCCTTTGACAGCTCTTTGGTCTTGGCCATTGTGGAGTTTGGAGTGTGGCTGTTTGAGGTTGTGGACAGGTGTCTTTTATACTGATAACAAGTTCAAACAGGTGCCATTAATACAGGTAACAGTGGAGGTCAGAGGAGCCTCTTAAAGAAGAAGTTACAGGTCTGTGAGAGCCAGAAATCTTGCTTGTTTGTAGGTGACCAAATACTTATTTTCCACCATAATTTGCAAATAAATTCATTACAAATCCTACAATGTGATTTTCTGGATTTTTTTCCCTCAATTTGTCTGTCATAGTTGACGTGTACCTATGATGAAAATTACAGGCCTCTCTCATCTTTTTAAGTGGGAGAACTTGCACAATTGGTGGCTGACTAAATACTTTTTTTCCCCACTGTATATCATCCTAGTGTAGTCTACTGATGACAGGTCTTTATATATATCATCCTAGTATAGTCTACTGATGACAGGTCTTTATATATATCATCCTAGTGTAGTCTACTGATGACAGGTCTTTATATATATCATCCTAGTATAGTCTACTGATGACAGGTCTTTATATATATCATCCTAGTATAGTCTACTGATGACAGGTCTTTATATATATCATCCTAGTATAGTCTACTGATGACAGGTCTTTATATATATATCATCCTAGTATAGTCTACTGATGACAGGTCTTTATATATATCATCCTAGTATAGTCTACTGATGACAGGTCTTTATATATATCATCCTAGTATAGTCTACTGATGACAGGTCTTTATATCATCCTAGTGTAGTCTACTGATGACGTGTCTTTATATATATCATCCTAGTGTAGTCTACTGATGACAGGTCTTTATATATATCATCCTAGTATAGTCTACTGATGACAGGTCTTTATATATATCATCCTAGTATAGTCTACTGATGACAGGTCTTTATATATATCATCCTAGTATAGTCTACTGATGACAGGTCTTTATATATATCATCCTAGTATAGTCTACTGATGACAGGTCTTTATATATATCATCCTAGTCTACTGATGACAGGTCTTTATATATATCATCCTAGTATAGTCTACTGATGACAGGTCTTCATATCATCCTAGTATAGTCTACTGATGACAGGTCTTTATATATATCATCCTAGTATAGTCTACTGATGACAGGTCTTTATATATATCATCCTAGTATAGTCTACTGATGACAGGTCTTTATATATATCATCCTAGTATAGTCTACTGATGACAGGTCTTTATATATATCATCCTAGTATAGTCTACTGATGACAGGTCTTTATATTTCATCCTAGTATAGTCTACTGATGACAGGTCTTTATATATATCATCCTAGTATAGTCTACTGATGACAGGTCTTTATATATATCATCCTAGTATAGTCTACTGATGACAGGTCTTTATATATATCATCCTAGTATAGTCTACTGATGACAGGTCTTTATATATCATCCTAGTATAGTCTACTGATGACAGGTCTTTATATATATCATCCTAGTATAGTCTACTGATGACAGGTCTTTATATATATCATCCTAGTATAGTCTACTGATGACAGGTCTTTATATATATCATCTCTAGTATAGTCTACTGATGACAGGTCTTTATATATATCATCCTAGTGTAGTCTACTGATGACAGGTCTTTATATATATCATCCTAGTGTAGTCTACTGATGACAGGTCTTTATATATATCATCCTAGTATAGTCTACTGATGACAGGTCTTTATATATATCATCCTAGTATAGTCTACTGATGACAGGTCTTTATATATATCATCCTAGTGTAGTCTACTGATGACAGGTCTTTATATATATCATCCTAGTATAGTCTACTGATGACAGGTCTTTATATATATCATCCTAGTATAGTCTACTGATGACAGGTCTTTATATATATCATCCTAGTGTAGTCTACTGATGACAGGTCCTTATATATATCATCCTAGTGTAGTCTACTGATGACAGGTCTTTATATATATCATCCTAGTGTAGTCTACTGATGACAGGTCTTTATATATATTTACATCCTAGTATAGTCTACTGATGACAGGTCTTTATATATATCATCCTAGTATAGTCTACTGATGACAGGTCTTTATATATATCATCCTAGTGTAGTCTACTGATGACAGGTCTTTATATATATTCATCCTAGTATAGTCTACTGATGACAGGTCTTTATATATATCATCCTAGTATAGTCTACTGATGACAGGTCTTTATATATATCATCCTAGTGTAGTCTACTGATGACAGGTCTTTATATATATCATCCTAGTATAGTCTACTGATGACAGGTCTTTATATATATATATCATCCTAGTATAGTCTACTGATGACAGGTCTTTATATATATCATCCTAGTGTAGTCTACTGATGACAGGTCTTTATATATATCATCCTAGTATAGTCTACTGATGACAGGTCTTTATATATATCATCCTAGTGTAGTCTACTGATGACAGGTCTTTATATATATATCATCCTAGTGTAGTCTACTGATGACAGGTCTTTATATATATCATCCTAGTGTAGTCTACTGATGACAGGTCTTTATATATATATATTCATCCTAGTGTAGTCTACTGATGACAGGTCTTTATATATATCATCCTAGTATAGTCTACTGATGACAGGTCTTTATATATATCATCCTAGTATAGTCTACTGATGACAGGTCTTTATATATATCATCCTAGTATAGTCTACTGATGACAGGTCTTTATATATATCATCCTAGTATAGTCTACTGATGACAGGTCTTTATATATATCATCCTAGTATAGTCTACTGATGACAGGTCTTTATATATATCATCCTAGTATAGTCTACTGATGACAGGTCTTTATATATATCATCCTAGTATAGTCTACTGATGACAGGTCTTTATATATATCATCCTAGTATAGTCTACTGATGACAGGTCTTTATATATATCATCCTAGTATAGTCTACTGATGACAGGTCTTTATATATATCATCCTAGTATAGTCTACTGATGACAGGTCTTTATATATATTTTACATCCTAGTATAGTCTACTGATGACAGGTCTTTATATATATATCATCCTAGTATAGTCTACTGATGACAGGTCTTTATATATATCATCCTAGTATAGTCTACTGATGACAGGTCTTTATATATATCATCCTAGTATAGTCTACTGATGACAGGTCTTTATATATATCATCCTAGTATAGTCTACTGATGACAGGTCTTTATATATATCATCCTAGTATAGTCTACTGATGACAGGTCTTTATATCATCCTAGTATAGTCTACTGATGACAGGTCTTTATATATATCATCCTAGTATAGTCTACTGATGACAGGTCTTTATATATATATATCATCCTAGTATAGTCTACTGATGACAGGTCTTTATATATATCATCCTAGTGTAGTCTACTGATGACAGGTCTTTATATATATATCATCCTAGTATAGTCTACTGATGACAGGTCTTTATATATATCATCCTAGTATAGTCTACTGATGACAGGTCTTTATATATATCATCCTAGTATAGTCTACTGATGACAGGTCTTTATATATATCATCCTAGTATAGTCTACTGATGACAGGTCTTTATATATATCATCCTAGTATAGTCTACTGATGACAGGTCTTTATATATATCATCCTAGTATAGTCTACTGATGACAGGTCTTTATATATATCATCCTAGTATAGTCTACTGATGACAGGTCTTTATATATATTATATCATCCTAGTATAGTCTACTGATGACAGGTCTTTATATATATATTCATCCTAGTGTAGTCTACTGATGACAGGTCTTTATATATATCATCCTAGTATAGTCTACTGATGACAGGTCTTTATATATATCATCCTAGTATAGTCTACTGATGACAGGTCTTTATATATATCATCCTAGTGTAGTCTACTGATGACAGGTCTTTATATATCATCCTAGTATAGTCTACTGATGACAGGTCTTTATATATATCATCCTAGTGTAGTCTACTGATGACAGGTCTTTATATCATCCTAGTATAGTCTACTGATGACAGGTCTTTATATATATCATCCTAGTATAGTCTACTGATGACAGGTCTTTATATATATAATCCTAGTATAGTCTACTGATGACAGGTCTTTATATATATCATCCTAGTGTAGTCTACTGATGACAGGTCTTTATATATCATCCTAGTATAGTCTACTGATGACAGGTCTTTATATATATCATCCTAGTATAGTCTACTGATGACAGGTCTTTATATATATCATCCCTAGTGTAGTCTACTGATGACAGGTCTTTATATATCATCCTAGTGTAGTCTACTGATGACAGGTCTTTATATATATCATCCTAGTGTAGTCTACTGATGACAGGTCTTTATATATATATATATCATCCTAGTATAGTCTACTGATGACAGGTCTTTATATATATCATCCTAGTATAGTCTACTGATGACAGGTCTTTATATATATCATCCTAGTATAGTCTACTGATGACAGGTCTTTATATATATCATCCTAGTATAGTCTACTGATGACAGATCTTTATATATATCATCCTAGTATAGTCTACTGATGACAGGTCTTTATATATATCATCCTAGTATAGTCTACTGATGACAGGTCTTTATATATATAATCCTAGTATAGTCTACTGATGACAGGTCTTTATATATATCATCCTAGTGTAGTCTACTGATGACAGGTCTTTATATATATCATCCTAGTATAGTCTACTGATGACAGGTCTTTATATATATCATCCTAGTATAGTCTACTGATGACAGGTCTTTATATATATCATCCTAGTGTAGTCTACTGATGACAGGTCTTTATATCATCCTAGTATAGTCTACTGATGACAGGTCTTTATATATATCATCCTAGTGTAGTCTACTGATGACAGGTCTTTATATCATCCTAGTATAGTCTACTGATGACAGGTCTTTATATATATCATCCTAGTATAGTCTACTGATGACAGGTCTTTATATATATAATCCTAGTATAGTCTACTGATGACAGGTCTTTATATATATCATCCTAGTGTAGTCTACTGATGACAGGTCTTTATATATATCATCCTAGTATAGTCTACTGATGACAGGTCTTTATATATATCATCCTAGTATAGTCTACTGATGACAGGTCTTTATATATATCATCCTAGTGTAGTCTACTGATGACAGGTCTTTATATATATCATCCTAGTGTAGTCTACTGATGACAGGTCTTTATATATATATATATATATCATCCTAGTATAGTCTACTGATGACAGGTCTTTATATATATCATCCTAGTATAGTCTACTGATGACAGGTCTTTATATATATCATCCTAGTATAGTCTACTGATGACAGGTCTTTATATATATCATCCTAGTATAGTCTACTGATGACAGGTCTTTATATATATCATCCTAGTATAGTCTACTGATGACAGGTCTTTATATATATCATCCTAGTATAGTCTACTGATGACAGGTCTTTATATATATAATCCTAGTATAGTCTACTGATGACAGGTCTTTATATATATCATCCTAGTGTAGTCTACTGATGACAGGTCTTTATATATATCATCCTAGTATAGTCTACTGATGACAGGTCTTTATATATATATATCATCCTAGTATAGTCTACTGATGACAGGTCTTTATATATATCATCCTAGTATAGTCTACTGATGACAGGTCTTTATATATATCATCCTAGTATAGTCAACCTGGGAATAGGACATTTGGGACTTCAGTCACTTTTATCCAAGCGACTTACATTCATGTGTGCATTCATTTCATGTATGGGTGGTCCCGGGAATCAATCCCACTACTCTGGTGTTGCAAGCGCCACGCTCTACCAACTGAGCTTCAATGGACCACACAGGTAGTGCACTGTGTAGGGAAATAGGGCGTCATTCGCGACGCAGTCCAGGTTCCGTCATGTGGAAAGGACATCAGTGAAACTGCATGTAAATAATTCATAGAGATGAGACCAATGAAGTTATAGATTTCTTAGAATAGAAGCTCACCGTTTAGCACAGGCTGAAATGTTCTCTCTATCTATCCATCTATCCCTCTCTCGCAATCTCGGCTCTTGCTCTCTTCAAAGGGGTCCAAACCTTTTAAGAAAATAAAGGACACTTTAACCCCCTCTTTCTCTCTCTCGCTCTCTTCAAAGGGGTTCAAACCTTTCAAAAGAAGGTGAGGGACACTTTAACCCTCTCCCTCTTTTTTTCTCTTCCTCCCTACATCCCTCCAACCCTCTCTCTCTCTTTCTCAGAGTTGCTGAGTAGTGATTTGCTAATGAAAGGCCTGTTACGTCAAGGAGAGAAAAATAGAAAACTAAGCAGAGAATGAGAGAGAGAGAGAGAGAGAGAGGTGAGGGAAAGAGAGAGAGAGAAAGAGAAAGCAATCCTCTGCCAAGGTCTTTCCTAATGAAGGAATTATAATGCAAGGGTCCATCTCTATCTTTCTCTCTCCCTCCCTCGCTCCCTCACTCTCTCTGCTCCACAGACTTGACCTTAATTCCCACCTATATCAAATCACTCCTTTCTCCCTCCCTCCCTCCCTCCCTCCCTCCCTCCCTCCCTCCCTCTGTTAGCCTTGTTTTTTTTTGTTCTCCCTGCACCTCCTTCCTTCCCCACCTCCCATAAAGCCCCTATCTGTTCTCTCCATCCACCTCCCTCCTTCCCCACCTCCCTATACCCCCTATCTGTTCTCTCCTTCCACCTCCCTCCTTCCCCCACCTCCCTATAGCCCCTATCTGTTCTCTCTCCTCCACCTCCCTCCTTCCCCACCTCCCTATACCCCTATCTGTTCTCTCCCTCCACCTCCCTCCTTCCCCCACCTCCCTATACCCCCTATCTGTTCTCTCCATCCACCTCCCTCCTTCTCCACCTCCCTATACCCCCTATCTGTTCTCTCCCTCCACCTCCCTCCTTCCCCACCTCCCTATACCCCCTATCTGTTCTCTCCATCCACCTCCCTCCTTCTCCACCTCCCTATACCCCCTATCTGTTCTCTCCCTCCACCTCCCTCCTCCAGTCTCATTTCTATCTCAATCTGTTGATCCCTCCCTTCACATTCTCTGTTTTTTGTGTTTCCTTACTTCCTGCTTTCACTTCTTTCCCCCTCTCTCCCCCGCTCTCTCTCTCTCTCTCTCTCTCGCTCTCTCTTTCTCTCTCTCTCTCCCCTCTCTCTCTCTCTCTCTCTCTCTCTCTCACCTCTCTCTCTCTCTCTCTCTCTCTCTCTCATCCCCTATCTGCCTCTCTTTCTCCCCTGTCTCCCCTCCTCCCTCTCCCTCTCCCCCATCTCTCTCTCCCTCTGTATCTCTCCCACTCCCTCTCTCTCTCAATTCAAAGACAGTGTGTAGCTCTCTGTAAAGTCCCTCCATCAGCACTCTGCCCTGTCCTGCCCGTCCGTCACTTTCACTGCAGATCCACCTGATTTAGCACAGGGACACACACACACACACACACACACACACACACACACACACACTCACGATTTTCTGTCTGGCATTTGACACAGCGTAATCAGAGAGGTCTGAGATTGTGTGTCTCCACAATATCCAGTTTTCTACAGCTCACATTAAAAGCTTTTTCTCCACCAGCTATGCAAAGGTCAAATCTCGCTCGAGCGTTCGAGTCTGTTAAATTACTGCAATGCTATTGTACTCACACTCACACACACATACACAGACACAGACACACACACACACACACGCACACACACACACACAAACTAGCCCCGGGGGAAAACACTAACTGGGTTACAACGTTCTACTAAAATTGCATCAAATTTGTGAATAGGTTGTGTCAGTGCTGTGTGTGTGTGTGTGTGTGTGTGTGTGTGTGTGTGTGTGTGTGTGTGTGTGTGTGTGTTTGTGTGTGTCAGCACTGCCAAGGCTGTATTTCGTTGCATATTTTAAAATGTTATGTTGTTATTGTGTGGTTACCAGACTAAAACAGAGAGAGTTGAAGAAAGGGGGGATGCGATCAGGACATGCAGGTTGAAATATCAAAACGAACTCTGAACCAACTTGGGGACAGGTCGAAACACACATGAAACATTCATGGACATTTAGCTAGCTGGCTTAGAGTTGCTAGCTAATTTGTCCTGGGATACATACATTGGGGTGTTATTTTACCTGGAAATGTACAAAGTCCTTTTTTTGCTGGATCTTTGTAGAATATCGACCCATTTTGTGTGACACAAAATCGTGTGTTCTTTACTCCAACAATTAATCCACAGATAAAAGGAGAAACATAGTCAGTTTCTGGTAAACTCTCCTAATTCAATCTTCTGTGGATTTTATACGGCGTTGGCAACCAACTTTAAGGTGCATTACTGCAGCCAACTGAACTGGAGTGTGGACCTTGTTCTTTCAATCACCCACGTGTGTCATGGAGCACTCTCTCTCCCTGGTAGCAACATTAATTGCATTCAATTATCTTCCACTCTGCTCACCTCCCTCTCTCTACTCAGCCTAACTAGCTCCACCTGCCCTGCTCTGCTCTTGTTACCTGGCCAGCTGCACTGCATTTCCCACTCACCATCCTCACCTTGCCTCACTCTGTTCTAATTACTCTGCCAGCTGAACTGCATTTCCCCACTACCTCTCCCAGTATATCAAGCCCTGGTTTTCAGCCAAGCCCTGTCAGATCGTCTTCAAACCCGGACCAGTAACCTGCCTGTCTGCGCTCTGACTCCTGTTTGTGATACCGATCCTTTCTTGACTGCCTCCTTGTTCTACTGCCCCGTCTATCCCAACCTGCCTTCTGGACCTCGACTACTCTCCGATCTTCAGCCCCTCCGGTAACTCGTTTCTGCCTTCTGTCTCTCACCACGATATTTGCCCAGCCCTGTTCTGTACTTCTGCCTGCCATTCATATTGCTGTTGTGTGTGTGTTCCCCCAGGTCTCCGACCACCAGATGAGCGTGCCCAGACGTTTCACCACCCTCAGCCCGATACGCCGCTCCATCACTGGGGAACACACCTAAGCACTTCTGGACTGGACACCCCCGGACATTTGGTGACCCCCGAAGCACAGGTACCCACAGGAGGACCCTGAAAGACCCCTGACACCCCTGGGACTCCTCTTCCCGCCTGTAACCTTGAATAAAGAACTCTGAATTTGAACTTGCGCTCTTGGGTCCTCTTCTGTTCGTGACAGAACGATCTGACCATCATGGACCCAGCGCACTCCCTGACCACGATGGAGGAAGAGCCAGAGAGGACTGCCCTACAGCGACTGGAACGCTCTGAGGGAGACATAAATCGGATGGCTGGCGACATCGCTTCCCTTCTCCAGCTATTCAACCAGCAGCAACAACAGTTCCAACTGCAGCAACAACAGCTAGCCCAAGCCCTGCAACTACTCTCAAGCCCGGCTACTCCACCTGCACCCCCCCCTGGTCCTTTTTGTTCCTGTACCACCGATACTCCTTCATCCCTCCGCTGGAGGTCCCAATGCTGCAGGCCCGGCAGTGCTGCCACCAGATCCCCACGCTCCTGAACCAAGGATTGGGAACCCGGAACGTTTTGATGGCAACCAGAAGCAAGTAAGACCATTCTTGAGCAGCTGCCGAATCCAGTTTGCACTACAGCCCAGGACTTTCTCAACAGAGGGAGCCAAGGTGGGGTATGTCATCACACATCTCACCGGTCGAGCTCGGTTGTGGGGAACGGCGAATTCGACCGGCAAACCCCAGCCTGTGCCTCCTTCAGTGCCTTTGAGGAGGAGATGTTAAAGGTCTTTGACCTAGGCTCGCCAACAGCCGAGCGTCACAAGCTCTGCTCACCATCCGTCCAGGGCAATCGGACAGTGGCAGACTTCTCCATTGACTTTCGTACCCTGGCCAGTCAAAGCTCGTTTAACCCAGAGGCACTGGTGCAAGCCTTCCTCCATAGCCTGGCGGACTATATCAAGGACGAGCTTGTTTCCCATGACCCGCCCTCAACGCTTGATGCCGCCATTGACCTTGCCGTTCGCATTGACCGCCGTATACAGACCCGGAGGAGGGAGAAGGGCCGTCTCAGTCAACCTGCCATCCGTACTCGGGTCGATACCGCTTCTGTCCAGCCCCTGCCTGTCAAGTCCCATAGCCAACTCAATCAGCCTGAGCCCATGGAGATTGGCCGTGCCTCTCTGACTCCCGAGGAGCGTCGGCGCCCGTCTAAGCTCCAACCTTTGCCTCTACTGTGGTGGCGAGAATCACCGTGTCGCTACTTGTCCGGCAAAAGCCGCAGCTCACCAGGTGTAGGGGGAGATCCGGGTGAGCTCAACAAGCCTTCAGTCTCCCTCCATCCGAAAGACCCTGCTTCATCTCCGCCTTCAGCTTTCTGACAAGACTCATACATTGGCCGCCCTTGTGGATTCCGGAGCTGAAGCAAACATCATGGACCCTGAGCTTGCACAGCAACTGGGCGTGAACCATCATCAACTGACACAACCCATTCCTGCACGAGCCCTGGATGGGCATCATCTTGGCACTGTCACTCATATCTCCGCCCCTGTGACAATCCTGCTGTCAGGAAACCACCAGGAGTCCATCCAGTTTCACCTCCTACACTCACCTGGCCAACCACTCATTCTTGGATACCCGTGGCTCGTCAGCACAACCCCCACATCGACTGGGAGACAGGAACAGTCCGTGAGTGGGGGAAGGAGTTGTCACCAGACCTGTTTAAGGGGGGCCACCCTGCCCGTTCACCGGGGAAGGATCTAGCGCTACCTCCGACATATCCAATGTTCCGGCCTGTTACCACAGCCTGAAAGAGGTGTTCAACAAATCCAAGGCGACATCTCTACCCCCCACACAGACCCTATGACTGCGCGATTGATCTCCTGCCTGGCACAGCACCTCCCAAGGGTCGTCTGTATTCACTGTCAGCCCCGGAAAGAAAGGCCATGGAGGACTACATTAATGACTCTCTTGCCTCCGGGATAATTAGACCGTCGTCTTCCCCCGCAGGAGCGGGATTCTTCTTTGATCGGCAAGAAGGGACGGTTCTCTTCGTCCATGCATAGATTACCGGGGTCTGAACGACATCACGGTTAAGAATCGCTACCCACTGCCCTTACTTTCGTCTGCCTTCGAACTGCTGCAGGGAGCCACTGTATTCACTAAGCTGGACCTTCGCAATGCCTACCATCTGGTGCGGATGAGGGAGGGAGACGAATGGAAGACAGCGTTCAACACACCAACCGGCCACTATGAATATCTCGTCATGCCCTTCGGCCTCACCAATGCCCCAGCAGTTTTTCAAGCCCTAGTGAATGATATCCTCAGGGACATGCTAAATACGTTCGTATTTGTGTACCTTGACGATATTTTAATATTCTCAAAGACTCTGTCAGAACACACGCACCACGTCCGGTTGGTCCTGCGCCGCCTGCTGGAGAACTCTCTTTTCGTGAAGGCAGAGAAGTGCGAGTTCCATGCCAAGACCGTTTCATTCCTGGGGTATGTGGTGACCGAGGGCAGCATTCAGATGGATCTCACGAAGGTGTCGGCTGTCACTTCCTGGCCAGTTCCTGAGTCTCGGAAGAAGTTGCAACAGTTCCTGGGCTTTGCCAACTTTTATAGGAGATTCATCAGAAACTATAGCACAGTGGCTGCACCCCTCACGGCGCTAACCAGCACTAAACAACCGTACCAATGGACATCAGCTGCTGATAAGGCCTTCAATATCCTCAAGACATGTTTCACTTCTGCTCCCATCCTCCAGATGCCAGATGCAGCAAGGCAGTTTGTGGTGGAGGTAGATGCTTCGGACGTGGGAGTGGGTGCAGTGCTTTCTCAAAGAGCAGCTGAGGATGGCAAGATGCACCCCTGTGCCTTCTACTCCGTCGGCTAACCCCTGCCGAATGCAACTACGACATTGGGAACCGCGAGCTGTTGGCTGTCAAGCTCGCCCTTGAAGAATGGCGGCACTGGTTAGAGGGGTCAAAGGAACCATTCGTAGTGTGGACAGACCACAAGAACCTGGAGTATATCCAAACAGCCAGGAGGCTGAACTCCCGTCAACAGCGGTGGTCTCTGTTCTTTACGCGCTTCAATTTCACGCTCTCCTACCGCCCGGGATCTCGCAACATCAAACCTGATGCTCTTTCCCGGATGTTTCAGAAGGACGAGACCACCGCCATGACAGCTCCCATTCTTCCCAGCCACTTGGTCGTAGCGGCCCTCACCTGGGAGATCGAGAAGCAGGTCATGGAGGCTCTTCGGGACCAGCCAGGTCCAAGCACCAGCGCCCCAACCGTCTGTTTGTTCCAGCAAATCTCAGGTCACCTGTGATTCAGTGGGGGCCACGAATCCCGTCTGGCCTGTCATCCCGGCATCACTCGCACCCTTCATCTGGTCCGCCAGCGGTTCTGGTGGCGGGGGATGAGACGGGATGTCCGAGAATTCATCCGAGCTTGTCCCACTTGTAACCGAAACAAGACTCCCAACCAGCCTCCTGCTGGGTTGCTGCAACCCCTACTCATACCCAAGAGGCCCTGGTCCCACGTTTCACTGGACTTTGTTACGGGCCTTCCGCCCTCTGACGGACACACAGTCATCCTTACCATTGTTGACCGCTTTAGTAAGATGACCCACTTCGTGCCCCTTCCCAAACTACCCTCTGCTAAAGAGACCTCCCAGGTGGTCCTGGAACATGTGTTTCGTATCCATGGCCTACCCCAGGATATAGTGTCAGACCGGGGCCCGCAATTCTCAGCAACCTTTTGGAAGGAGTTCTGTCATCTCCTTGGGGCCACCGCCAGCCTATCGTCTGGATTCCACCCGCAGTCAAACGGCCAGACTGAACGCATGAACCAGGAGCTGGAGAAGGCACTGAGGTGTGTGGCTTCCCAAAATCCCGGGCCTGGGCTCAACACCTGCTCTGGGTGGAATATGCCCATAATTCACTCACCAGTTCCTCCACCGGCTCTCCCCTTTCAGTGTGTCTACGGGTATCAACCTCCACTGTTTGCCAGCCAGGAGGCGGATGCCACCTGTCCGTCTGCTCTTGCGTATGCCCGCCGCTGCCGCCGCATTTGGGCCCAGGCTCGCACTGTGCTCCTGAAGTCTGGAACCAGCTACGCCGTCGGTGCCAACCGACGGAGGACCCCAGCACCTACTTACCGGGTTGGTCAGAAGGTCTGGCTGTCTGCCCGGATCTGCCGCTGCGGGTTGTATCACGAAAGCTGGCCCCTCGCTTCATTGGTCCTTTTCCTGTGCAGAAAGTCATCAGTCCAACGGCGGTCCGACTTCAGTTGCCCGCTTCCATGCGGGTCCACCCCACCTTCCACGTCTCCAAGGTCAAGCCGGTCCATGAAAGTCCCCTGGTCCCTGCAGCTCCGGCGCCACCTCCTCCGCGCCTCGTAGATGGCGGTCCTGTCTTCACCGTCCGGCGGCTGCTCCGCTCTAGGCGAAGGGGTAGGGGTCTCCAGTACCTCGTTGATTGGGAGGGATATGGTCCAGAGGAGAGGACCTGGATCCCGGCCAGGAGGATAGTGGACCGGACCCTTATCACTGACTTCCACCGACTACATCCTGATCAGCCTGCAATCCGTGGGGGGCCGTCCAAGAGGGGTTCCTAGCCGTCCGGCCCGCCCTGCTCCTGTCTCAGTGCCTGTCCTGTCTCCCGACCGTGACCCTCCAGCTCCTTCTGAGGATGAGGAGATTCACTCGGACCGCTCGGAGGAGTTCTGACCCGCCGCCTGCTCCCCTCCACCCTCCCGGCATGATGTTGTTCTTGGGACTTCTGGGGCCGTCCCTTGGAGGGGGGGTCCTGTCATGAGCACTCTCTCTCCCTGGTAGCAACATTAATTGCATTCAATTATCTTCCACTCTGCTCACCTCCCTCTCTCTACTCAGCCTAACTAGCTCCACCTGCCCTGCTCTGCTCTTGTTACCTGGCCAGCTGCACTGCATTTCCCACTCACCATCCTCACCTTGCCTCACTCTGTTCTAATTACTCTGCCAGCTGAACTGCATTTCCCCACTACCTCTCCCAGTATATCAAGCCCTGGTTTTCAGCCAAGCCCTGTCAGATCGTCTTCAAACCCGGACCAGTAACCTGCCTGTCTGCGCTCTGACTCCTGTTTGTGATACCGATCCTTTCTTGACTGCCTCCTTGTTCTACTGCCCCGTCTATCCCAACCTGCCTTCTGGACCTCGACTACTCTCCGATCTTCAGCCCCTCCGGTAACTCGTTTCTGCCTTCTGTCTCTCACCACGATATTTGCCCAGCCCCTGTTCTGTACTTCTGCCTGCCATTCATATTGCTGTTGTGTGTGTGTGTTCCCCAGGTCTCCGACCACCAGATGAGCGTGCCCAGACGTTTCACCACCCTCAGCCCGATACGCCGCTCCATCACTGGGGAACACACACACTAAGCACTTGGACTGGACACCCCCGGACATTTGGTGACCCCCGAAGCACAGGTACCCACAGGAGGACCCTGAAAGACCCCTGACACCCCTGGGACTCCTCTTCCCGCCTGTAACCTTGAATAAAGAACTCTGAATTTGAACTTGCGCTCTTGGGTCCTCTTCTGTTCGTGACAACGTGAGTATATGCTCCTAAAAACCAATGAGTAGATGGGAGAGGCGGGACTTGCAGACCATCATCAGTCTAAACTAGAACCAAGTTCTATTTTAGTGCCTGGCTACGCAGACGCTCGCGAGCAGTTTGGATGAAATGATTGAATAACATGTACATTTATTTTGCAACGCGGCCGGTGTGGTTGTCACGCCTGACTCAGAGGACGCTTATATGTTGAGTCAGGGTGTGTATATTCATTGTTGTGATGTTCTATGTTGTATTTTCTATGTTTAGATCTAGGATGTCTAGATCTATGTTGGCAGTGTGTTTCCCAATCAGAGACAGCTGTCGCTCGTTGTCTCTGATTGGGGACCATACTTAGGCAGCCTATTGGCACTGGTGGGTTGTGGGATCTTGTTCTGTGTGTGGTATGTTGTTTGTCTACCTTGGACTTCATGTATCGTTTGTTTATTGTTTTGTCGTTGTGTTTATTCGTAAATAAACATGTATGCATATCACGCTGCGCCTTGGTCCGTCCCGTCGATGAACGAACGTGACAGTGGTCAACATGTTAGTTCCAGTGTTTGGGTTTTTCATCACTGCTTATTTGGACAAATGCTGAATTCGCAGGTATTGCCCGTAACTTGCAGAGAGAGAGAGAGAGAGAGAGAGAGAGAGAGAGGGAGAGAGAGAGAGAGAGTCAGCATCACTGAAGTCAGCATCACTCAATAAAGTTATATTAAAATGCCAGTATGCGCTTTTGGGTTTTACATCGTTAATGAACACCACCTCTGTTATTAAACAATGATCAGAAAATCCCACTGGGGTTATCACACTTGATTTACAGACCTGAGATTGATGCTCAAAACAATAAAACCTATCTAACCTGGCCATAGAGATGGTGTTCTCTCTCACATGTGCCCAGGTGTACTGTCTCGTGCCTCCATGTTGACTCCACCAAATATCACAGTGTGTTACAATAAGAAGTTAAAAAAAATTATCCTGGAGGCTATATGAGGATCTTTGTGGTTTTTATCTAAATCACTGACTGTGCAGTTTGAATCCCCAGCAAGAAATAAATAATCCCTCGGTGTTACATTTCTCAATGGTATTTAATAATGTCTCTAAAAAACATACCCTCTCAACTGCCACCACTGGGGCATATACATTCATCAGACACATAGTGATGTTTTCATACCTCGCTCTAACTTTTAATAACCTCCCCTCAACTACCTCTTCAACCTCGTATGACAAAGGCAAAAACCCTTTTGAGAACAAGATGGCCACACCCCCACTTTTTGAGTCTTTATGACTACACACCACTGTCCCCCCCACTCCTGTTGCCACATAACTTCATTTTCAATAGTACTATACGTTTCTTGTAGAAAACTTGTCACTTCCCTTTCCCTTAATTAAGTCATACACTACGGCTCTTTTTTAAACGTCTCTCGCCCCATTTATGTTTAAAGAAGACATCTTAAAACTGCTCATGGCTGGGGGAAAAAGACAGAAAACACATCTCTTTACAGAGTTAAGTCTGCGACTGAACTCTTTCATTTCCTTCAGAATTTACATCACTTATCACTCTCGTGACATCTTTCTTGAGTCTAGCGATTTCAGGGCTTGTCAAACCTCCCCCTGTTATTTTTGACATCAGAAACTTTGCTGATTCAATAAAGAATTCACTTTCAGGAAAAAAAATATGTTACATTATAATCCTGCATATAGTTCTTCCCTTTTGTCAACTTCAGAAATTGACGTACCTTCTCAATCCCATACCTCCCTTCCACCCCATTTATCTCACTATTTTGTTGTGACGCATC
>NW_025533668.1:487500-512500 GCF_020615455.1 Coregonus clupeaformis | reverse complement strand
GCCCTGTTTACCCACAACTGCGTGACGCGCACGACTCAACACGACACAACGATGGTAAGACAACAATGAGACAGCCTATAGGGAAGAGGTCAGAGACCTGACAGTGTGGTGCCAGGACAACAACCTCTCCCCTCAACATCAGCAGGGAGGAGGTCAGAGTACCTGGCAGTGTGGTGCCAGGACAACAACCCCTCCCTCAACATCAGCAAGACAAAGGGGCTAATTGTGGACTACAGGAAACGGAGGGGCAAGCACGCCCGCATCCACATCAATGGGGCTGTGGTGGAGCAGGTCGAGAAGATCAAGTTCCTCTGTGTCCACATCACTAAGGAATGAACACGGTCCACAACAGCGCCTCTTCCCCCTCTAGAGGCTGAAAAGATTTGGCATGGGGCCCTCAGATCCACAAAAAAAGTTATACAGCTGCACCGTTGAGAGCATCTTGACTGGCTGCATTAACTGCAAGGCAACCGAACCCGCAAGGCGCTACAGAGGGTGGTGAGTACGGCCCAGTACACCACTGGGGCTGAGCTCCCTGACGTCCAGGAGCTCTATACCAGGCGGTGTCAGAGGAAGGACCCCAAAAAATTGTCAAAGACTCCAGCCACCCAAGTATATGTACATAGCTACCTCAATTACCTTGTACTCATGCACATCGACTCGGTACTGACACTCCCTGTAAATAGCATGTTAATATGACTTGTCACTGTGTATTTATTCCTTCAGCTCTGGAAAAAAATTAAGAGACCCTGCAAAATTATCAGTTTTTCTGGTTTTACTATTTATAGGTATGTGTTTGGGTAAAATTAACATTTTTTTTTAATTCTATAAACTACTGACAACATTTCTCCCAAATTCCAAATACAAATATTGTCATTTAGTGTCACGGATTCAGCCGAGGCTGCTCCTCCTCCTTGCTCGGGCAGGCTTCGGCGTTCGTCGTCCCCGGAGTACTAGCTGCTGCCGATCGATGTTTCGGTGTTTGTCTTGTTTGGTCTTTATTGTTTACACCTGTTTCCCATCATGTTGGATTGTATTCCCTATATTAACCCCTGTCTCTCATTGGTATTTTGTGTGTTATTGTTTTGTTGTCATTCCGGCAGTTCTTGTATGTACGGGTCTTTGTGCTTTCCTCCCTGTTTTGGAGATTTGTTGTTTTTTATGTTGATTTTACTGTGTTCAGTAAAAAACGTTGCCAGCCGCTCTGTGTCCTGCTTTTGACTTCGCTACCGCATACACGTCGCGTGACAGAATAACACACCTAGACATGGAGTCAGCAGGAGTGGCGGTGCCAGCTGGATCACTGGAGGAGCGCGTTATACAACAAGCGGCCATGATCCAGGATCTCGGCACCGCCATGGAAGGGGTGATGAACATCTTGAGGCGATGGGAAAGAGGAGGTTTGCCCACACCTCCTCCAATGATACCACCACCATCAGCTATACCCATCGCTTCACCTCCGGAGTCCAGTGGGATTCGGCTCTCGCTCCCGAGGGCTTATGATGGCACCGCGGCCGGGTGTCAGGGTTTCCTGCTCCAAGTGGAACTCTACCTGGCAACCATCCACCCGGTGCCCTCGGGATACGAGAGCGTGTCCGTCCTCATCTCCTGTCTGTCCGGCAAGGCACTGGAGTGGGCCAACGCCGAGTGGGGGGGAATAGACGCCGCTACAGTCAACTATGCAGAGTTCACCCGCCGCTTCAGGGCGGTGTTCGATCATCCCCCAGAGGGGTAGGCAGCGGGTGAGCGTCTGTTCCACCTCAGACAGGGGAAGAGGAGCGCACAGGAGTTCGCACTGGACTTCCGGACTCTGGCTGCCAATGCGGGATGGAATGAGAGGGCCCTCATCGACCACTACAGGTGCAGCCTAAGGGAGGACGTTCGTCGGGAGTTGGCCTGCAGGGACACCAACCTTCGATCAGCTGGTGGACATGTCGATTCGCCTAGATACCCTGTTGGCTACCCGCGGACGTCCGGAGTTGGGGCCGTCCATTCCATCCCCCAGCACTTCCGAGCCGAGCCCTATGGAGCTCGGGGGTGCTGGTGCTAGGGAGATGAGGAGAGAGACCAGGAGAGAGGCCGTCCCCTGCACCAACTGTGGCCGCAGAGGACACACTGCGGTTCGGTGCTGG
Source organism: Coregonus clupeaformis (assembly GCF_020615455.1). Taxonomy (NCBI): domain Eukaryota; kingdom Metazoa; phylum Chordata; class Actinopteri; order Salmoniformes; family Salmonidae; genus Coregonus; species Coregonus clupeaformis. The sequence goes on along the minus strand of NW_025533668.1, from coordinate 510,368 downwards.
GGAGGGTCTCCTAGGAATCGAGGCAGTAGGCAACGCACTGATGAGTCATTCCAGGTGAGTAAGCACCCAACTCACCCAGAGCTCTCTGTCGTACATATGTGTATTAAAGTTGTGTTTCCCGAGGTTTCTTCTCACTCCCAGCATAAGGCGCTAGTAGATTCAGGCGCAGCTGGGAATTTTATCGATCGCCGGTTCACGTATAAGTTAGGGATTCCTATTGTACCAGTTGATGTGCCCTTCCCCATCCATGCCTAGATAGCCGCCCTTTGGGGTCGGGATTGATTAGGGAGGTCACAGCGCCACTTAAGATGAAGATGCAGGAGGGCCATGAGGAGATTATACAGTTGTATTTGATTGATTCTCCTCTCGTTTCCCCGTGGTGTTGGGGCTTCCCTGGTTAATATCTCATGACCCAACATTTCATGGCACACAGAGGGCTCTCAAGGGATGGTCTGATCAGTGTGTCAGAGGGTGTGTAGGTGTTTCCCGTAGGGGGCAACGACGGTGGAAAGTCCGAACTAAATTCCCACCATGCACATTCCTCCTGAGTATGCCGATTTGGCACTCGCCTTCTGTAAAAGAAGGTGACTCAATTACCACCTCATCGACAGGGGGATTGTGCGATAGACCTCCAGGTAGGCGCTGCGCTTCCTCGTAGTCATGTGTATCCTCTGTCTCAGGAGAGACGGCAGCTATGGAGACATACGTCACCGAATCTCTGAGACAGGGATACATACGGCTCGTCCACTTCCTCGTCCTCAAGTTTCTTTTTTGTGAAGAAGAAGGATGGGGGTTTACGCCCGTGTATTGATTACCGTGGTCTCAATCAGATTACAATCAAATACAGCTATCCTCTCCCTCTGATTGCTAATATGACGGAGTCATTACACGGGGCGCGATTCTTCACAAAATTGGATCTCAGGAGCGCGTACAACCTGGTGCCCATTAGGGAGGGAGATGAGTGGAAGACAGCATTCAGTACCACCTCGGGGCACTATGAGTACCTCGTCATGCCATACGGTTTAATGAATGCTCCTTCAGTCTTCCAATCATTTGTGGACGAGATTTTCCGGGACTTGCATGGACAGGGTGTTGTGGTATATATTGATGACATTCTAATATACTCCGCTACATGAGCCGAGCATGTGCCCCCTGAGTGCGTCGGGTGCTGGGTAGACTGTTGGAGCATGACCTGTATGTGAAGGCGGAGAAATGTCTGTTTTTTCCAGGAGTCCATCTCCTTCCTGGGACATCGGTTGTCCGCGTCAGGGGGTGGAGATGGAGATTGACCGCGTTTCAGCCGTGCGTAATTGGCAGACTCCCACCACGGTGGAAGGAGGTGCAGCGGTTTTGGGGATTTACCAATTACTACCGGAGGTTTATCCGGGGCTTTGGACAGGTAGCAGCTCCCATCACCTCCCTGCTAAAGGGGGGCCCGGTGCGTTTGCAGTGGTCGGCTGAGGCGGACAGGGCGTTTAGACATCTGAAGGACCTGTTCACCTCGGCTCCGGTGCTGGCACATCCGGATCCCTCTTTGGCGTTCCAAGTAGAGGTGGATGCGTCCGAGGCGGGGATCGGTGCTATACTGTTGTGGTGTCTAAGGAATTTATGACTTTGCTAACGTTTGCAAATGGTATCTTGGAGGATGTTGATTCAGCTTAGGGAAGCATCTGGGGAGCAGTTTTATAGGGGCACCCCATAAAACAGAGGAAGTCTGTTGTGTGGAGTCATGGGATTGGTCTCTAGGGAAAACCACCCATATCATGGTAAAGATTATAAATACTTGGTTGAGACAAAGGAGGACAGAACAACATATTATTTTTGGGTCATTGTTCTCCAGATGCCTGCAGATGTCTGTAAACTTATGCTGAAATCTTGTGATATAAATAAACCTTTATAATCAAAGTACAGTGTAAGCGGACTCCTTGGTCTCACAGCAAAGATTAGCATTATTCTTTATAAACAACAGAAATGGCGACGAGGAACGTTTGGGACGTGATGCGTCTCTCCAGTGTTCCATTCATGTGCTGCGAAGTGACTCCCGCTCAAGACGCCGGCTCATAAGGTGAGATTTCTCACAATTTTTTGCGCTGGTTGGTTCGCTTGCTTATGGGTGTGTGCGCTGGAGAAATGTACCGTTTAAAAGACTTATGTGTGCAGATTTTGCTGTTATTTGCTGTGGGATAGGAGTCCGTTCTAAAAATTCTAAATTTGGTAAACAACGCAAACAGGGGGGGGAGTATCTATAACTATTGAAGAATAGAATGAAGGAATAAGGCCAAGGTAAATGTATACAAATTAGGCCATTGCGAATCTATGGAAGCCCTCAAACGAGGCGATCATTAGGATGGGCCGAAAAATCCTAAAAGCACGTTAGGTGTATTTAGGTGAGTCCCGGGGACTCGAGGTTGTGGTATATATATTCGGTTGCAAGTTACCGCTCAACATATGGTTCACGAATTATATGTTTGATGTGACCGCTCATCGAAATGTCCGCGACCTCGTGGTAGCAGAAATTTAGGAACAATGGAATTATACGGCGCAATGGAGGTAGAATACTGCCTTAGGGGTCCATAGGAATGGAAGAAGCCTCTTAAACTGTGTATGTGTGTGTGTGTGGGAGAGAGAAAAATGGTGGAGTGGAGACGTCTCTGTTGTGTCTGAGCTGTGTGTTGACTCATGTTGGGATGGAATTTGTGTTGGAGATCTTGTGAGTCTCCGTGGGTGAGAACGTTGGTGGTTGTTAACTATATGTGAGCCCCCTGGAAGGACGTTAAGGTTAAAAATGTCATGACTCTCTATAAAAAGAGAACGTTTACTAACTATTAGAATATCATGAGCCTACAGGGAGGAGTTTTTAATAGTGTATAGAGATGTTTTGTAAACGGATAAGAAAATAACTATAAAATCTGCAGATTAGGATAAAGGGAAGTTAAGAAACTTCAAAGTAGGATTTTGTGTTCACTGTTTTATGTTGGTTTGTGAGCTCTGTTAAATGTTACTGTTTGCCTCATGAAGAACGGAGGTAAAGTTGGTATGTCTACTTTCTGTTGTTTAGCCGGGAGGGAGCTCCATCCACGCTGAAATCGTATTGGTGTATGAACTACGCATGCGTGTGATTTTATGACTTTAGAGTTACGTAGGGAGAATATGCCACTCCCCTGCCTGCACTGAGTTGCTGGGAGACGCAGACTCAGAGCAGAGCAGACAGGGAGTGGGGGAGATTTGAACACTAATAGTGTATTCTGTTTGTTAAATCGGCTGTTGTTTGACGATGAAACTGTTTTCTTGAGACCTATCGAATTGATAAACTAGAGATATGTTGACGGATAAAAAATTAATAAAATAAAATGTTATTGAGCTATTTATACTATTCCTGAGTTAAGTTGTTTGCTTATTTTTTTTAGCGCAAATGTGAACAGAGGAATATTGAATGGTTGAAATAACTCAGTGTGTGCATAAAATACTAAACTCTTGTCTGTCCTTTGTTATTCTGTCATATGAGAGACGAGAAGGAGGAGACAGAGAGAGAGAGGAAGTGCTGACGAGTACATCACGCGACAGGGTGTGCTGCAACGGATCCAGTCAAACTAAGGCCAGTACTGTTCTATTTACAAAACTTACCTTCCCATACAGGATATTTTGTGTGCCTAGCATATTTGATGTTGTGACAATTTGACAGGGACTTGGCAACAGACTGATCAATTGATGTAATTGCATATTGGAGTTTTTGTGAATACGTTGGTTTGATTAGAGTTGTGTTGGGAATCGAGTACTGACATTATTCTGTAAAATTAAGGTCATTGGGTGCTTATTAAGCAATTGGTTTGTGAGTACTGTAGTGTTGCTGGATTATAGGTCTTTCTTTTTTGGATTGCTCTGGTGTTGACTACTTTCCTTTACTTTTCCTGATCGGATGTGGTAAGATTGCCACTAATTAATAAATTGGTAAAAAAATAAAAAATAAAATAAAGAAATATCTTTATACATATATTGATTGATTAATTAATTAATTAATTAATTGTTTAATTAAAAATATATATATATATATATTTTTTTTAAATTAATAATTAAAAGGAGGGACCCATAAGCTATATACTCTAAAATAATAAAATAATTCACAATAAAGGAATATGAAAGAGTTGTTACAATGGGGAAAAGGACATCAAAACTATGAAAGTAATTACTCCTGTTGATGTAGTACAAAACAGTAATCCTTTAGTTAATGCTATTGCAAGGTTATCTGGAAAATGGAATAAGCGTTGGCCTGACATTGAACAACCATGGCCAGTGGAAGGGACTCTTAACCCTGACGTCATCAACATAATGAAAGTGCTTCTGTCAATTCATAAGGCAGATCAAAAGAAAGGGAAAAAGATCCGAAAGGGGGGTGTCAGCTGGTAGCACCAGTTAGGGGAAAGAGATCCAACAATTGAGGTGAAAAATAAACAACGGACTATGGGAAGTGATGATGGATAGCGGAACGGCTTTTATCTGTGTTCAGCCTGAAGAGGTTACACATCTCACTATGTAAAATTAACTAATTAGGATAGGGATTCGAGGGAGTAAAACAGCTGATTCCTCTTACGGAACCAATTGAGCTCTGCTATAAAAATCAAAAATGACAATACCCATACTGGTATCAGAACATATACCTATTGCATTGTTGGGAAGAGATGCATTGTGTAAGTTGAACTGTACAATAAGATGTACACCAGACGGCTGTCTGGTAGAAGTGCCAGAGGAAAAGGTTTACCAATTGTTGATGATGACAGAGATGGATTTGTCTTTAGTATTCTGGATTGGAAATCTCAGTGAAGATTCTTTAAAGAAGGCTGAGATTAGGAGACAGATCATAAAGGAGTAGGGTTTTTGGGAACCATATTTGCTTGAACAGATTGACTATATCATAGGAAGGTGCACAATCTGTCTGAAAAATAATGTTTGCAGGGGGTGACTGTTATTCTTGGTTACATTCCTACACCAAGAGGTGCATAATATTTCAAACTAAACCAAAAGATGCTCAGTCGTTTGCCAAGTCTGTGTGTAAAGAAGTCATAAGCAGGTGGGGACTTCCCGATCACATATCCTAAAATTAGTGGGAAAGGAATTTGTAGATAAATCAGTGAAATGGTTTTTGAAAAAGTTAGGAGAAAAGTCAGACTAAAAAAAGTTAAGAAAACTAGGGTTGAAGGAACTCTAGGACAGTCAGCTCAGCTTCAATGTTAGTAGTAAGAGAGAGAGAACAGTGGTGAAGGGAAATTTAGAGTTCAGTGGGAAGATAGATATGGTAGGAGTTTAGATCTGTTAGGAGCAGTTGCATTGAGAAAGTATGCGTTGCTGAATGATAAGAGAAGAATGAAGATTGAGGGTGATTGCAGTATCTATATTTACAATTCGCAGCAGGAAGATCAAGGTGATTATAAGTGTATTTTTTATAATCAACAGTTTGAAAGTGAGGGATTAGAGTTGGGACTGAGAGTTAATGTAGTGACACTAGTGGTGATAGATGGAAATACAAGTAAAGAGTTCAAAGCTTTAGGGAGAATGGATGAATCAACAACAATGACATCAACACTTCAGCCTATCATAACAACAGTGAGAAGCAATTCAACTCTTTCAACATTGACAGTTATTAAAGCTATAAATGTATCACATTTGATTACAAGGGAGCCAATCGCTCCAGCACCAATTTTAGAAGAAAAGACTGTCATTAGGGTTAGGATGAGTGGTACAGCTCATCTTCCTTGTAGATGTGAGAGATGGAGTGGGGGAGAGATAATTATGGAGAAGAAGTGTTGTTATCAGGACCAGAAGTAGAAGCTGTGACCCTAGTCAAGGGAAGTATATTTTGTACAATGATATGAAGTGGAAGAGGGTTATGAGTGATTGCTCACTTATTTTGCGTAATGTTACATGGAAAGATCAGGGGAGAATATATGTGTACTTATTTAGTGCAAGCATTAAAGTTTGTTCCGGCTAAGAATTATTGGTTAAAAGGCTATGTAACTCGTAAGGTGACGCTTATGATGGAAGATTTGAAGTCTGTTGAAGCTTCCACAGTCACCAAAGCATTTCAGGAGAAGTATATTACAGTAGCCACTCCAACAGTAAATAATACACAGAGGATATCTGTAACTTTCCCACTGGAAATAGTTAAGAGTGTTAATACATCAACTAAAGCAACTATTTTAATAGCAACTTTGAAAGAGATTAATGGTACGACGGCAATAACAAATGTAGGAAATATGACACAGACACCAACAACAACTTTTCTGAAACTAAAGGATGTAGCAAGAGTGACTCAGGAGTTTATGATACGGATGGAGAGTGCTGTCAATGGTAGTAAGGATAGTGTTGAAATAGGAGAGCAGATGGCAGTAGAGAATGATGTAGATTCATCTGAAATAGTGCAGAATACTATCATGGAGGTACAGGATGAGTTCTTTGATTTTAATGGAAGACAAGAAGATATATCTGATCAATACCGCTCGTTAGGGAAGAGAGAAACTAAATGGAAGGCATATGGATTTGATTCTTCTGTTTTGCAAATTAAAGATGGACGGGAAGGTAGGAATCTTTGGTTCCAGCAGTTAACTCATTCTGTAAGATCAGTGAGGAATCTTGAGGGTCCATGTCTGTTGAGAATTCCAGCACCAGGCACATGGGGGTCTATCTTAGAGACGGTAGCTAAACCTCTATCAAGTACGTGTCAATCTTATGCTTTATCATGGCTGTTGTATCAGCAACAATCATTAACAGATAAAATAATGTCGTTGTCGAAACATTTGTTTAGGCCTAGGTTTAAGTGTTCTTGGTTAAATGAATTACCCTATGTGAATTTGTTAGATGGGAAGGAAAATCAGTTAACAGCGATTCCTGAATCATTGGAGGTGAAACCAGTGAGGGCTAAAAGCTGTTTTTGTTCTAATAAAACATATGATGGAAAGGGTATGTTTATGGGAATATCAGATTGTGATGATTATATGATGGCTTTGGGTAAGCATGAACATAAGGTTAGTAATGAGAAATATAATGTAACTTTTTATGTTCCAGTTAGTAAGAAGAGCAGGACTTTGATGGTGAAAGATCAGCTTTTGCCTGGTAATGTGACTATTGGGAATTTTAGAGATATTTGGTGGGTTTGTGGTGATAAAGCGTATATATTCTTACCCTATGGATGGACAGGATGTTGTTACATGTCGACGTTGAAGCTTCCATATGAGGTTTTTACCATTAAAAGAGGGGAAGCACCGGACACAGATACATCTGAGTCTAGGTTTGGAAATAGGGTGAAAAGGGACATGGCGGAATTTCATAGTCTGGAAGCCTACCATTGGAGGATAAGTCTAGGAGAGAAGTGGGGACTGGGACTTTTTCCATGGTATGGTGTAACATTTTTGGCAGATCACATTGATAATATTACCTATACTTTGCAGGGTTTTGCAACTGAAACGATAAGAGGGTTTAACCTTCTGTCGAATATCAAAGAAGTCACAGACTGACGCTGTTGAAACATGATATGGCTCTTGACTATATTTTAGCAAAACAAGGTGGCTTATGTTTGGCTATGAATTTGACGGGGGATGATTGTTATACTTTGATCCCAGATAGTTCCGATAATATCACTAGTGTTATAGATGCATTGAAGAGTATAAGGGATGTGTTTGGTCGATCTGAAGGAGCTGGATGGTCAGCGAAGGCTTGGTTGCAAGATCAGTTAGGCCCAGTGGGAGCAGTGATGGTTCAGATTTTAGTAGCAGCTCTGATAGCGCTGTGTGTGATGTTTTGCTTTTGTACTTTGTTGTTGACTTTTGCGAAGGCTATGATATTGAGATGAGTTGGAGTTGTGATGCCTGGAGAAAACACTCAGATGCCGTTGTTAACTGTTACTGATCTAGATGAAGATGAACAAGTGGGACTGGATGGAGTATTGATGGATAGATATCCATTTTGAATATCCGATCATTTTTTAAATGTTTTAATCTTAGTGTGATTTTAGTATTTTGTGATGAATCAAAAGGGGTAATGGTATGTGATTCATTTTATATATCATTTTATATATCATTTTTATATTTTTAGTTGATATTGATGTTTTAATTTGAATGTGTTGTTTTGCAAAAGATACTGTTTGGTCTTTTCTTTTCTTCCAGAAGCATATGGGGGAATGTGTAGAGGGGATTCAAATACTCAAATATGGACAATATGAAAGGACAATATGAACGGACTGGAGGAAGTGGAACAAGGAAGGTGTGGAAATGTTCCGATTCCATCATCAACGATGCATTGGAAGTCGACACTGCTGAGGAGATGAAGTGTAGTGGACTACATTCCAGTGTCTGCAATGATATATAGCCATATTTGCATGTGTAATACATAATTTGTGTCATATTCTTTCTGTATTAATTTTTGTAGAATTATATTTGCTGTTATTGGGTACATGTGGGGATCTCAGATGTTTTTGTTTATTTCGTGGATGCTTAGGGATATTGGGTCTAGGCAGGGATAGAGAGAATCCACAGGAGGGTCCGATGGGTTGACCAGCCTGAATGTGGACATTTTTGATTGTATTTTGTTTACTGAGGCTTTCATGTGTATTCAAATTGCATCATAGTTTCAAATGCATTGATAAAGATTTATGAATTGATCTGGAGTATTAGGTGGTTGCCTGGGGCAGAGGGCCGTGAGAGAATTTTACTGTCTTGATTGATTGATGGATATTTGGAAAGAAAGCTGCCTGACAGGTTTTTCGCTCTCACACTCCATAAAGATTTGTTCATATTTCATAGAAATGTATTTACACTCCATAGAAAAATGTGTTTTTGGTTTATTGTTAAAGATACTCAATAAGAGAAATTGTTATTTGTCAAAATCCTATTCTTTTTGTTTTCGAGACTTAATTTGTCTCGAAGGGGGGAATATGTGGTGTCTAAGGAATTTATGACTTTGCTAACGTTTGCAAATGGTATCTTGGAGGATGTTGATTCAGCTTAGGGGAGCATCTGAGGAGCAGTTTTATAGGGGCACCCCATAAAACAGAGGAAGTCTGTTGTGTGGAGTCATGGGATTGGTCTCTAGGGAAAACCACCCATATCATGGTAAAGATTATAAATACTTGGTTGAGACAAAGGAGGACAGAACAACATATTATTTTGGGGTCATTGTTCTCCAGATGCCTGCAGATGTCTGTAAACTTATGCTGAAATCTTGTGATATAAATAAACCTTTATAATCAAAGTACAGTGTAAGCGGACTCCTTGGTCTCACAGCAAAGATTAGCATTATTCTTTATAAACAACACTGTCTCAGCGCTTGGGCACGCCTCCAAAACTCGGCCCCTGTGCTTTCTATTCCAAGAAGCTCAGTCCGGCGGAACGCAATTATGACGTGGGGGACAGGGAGCTGCTAGCGGTGGTCCAAGCCCTGAAGGTGTGGAGGCATTGGCTTGAGGGGGCTAAACATCCTTTTCTCATTCTGACTGACCATCGTAACCTGGAGTACATTCGGGCAGCGAGGAGACTGAACCCTCGTCAGGCTAGGTGGGCCATGTTTCTTACCCGGTTTGTATTTAAGCTCACTTATATACCAGGGTCACAGAACGCTAAGGCAGATGCCCTGTCCCGACGATATGACACAGAGGAGAGGTCCATTGAGCCCACTCCCATACTTCCGGAGTCTTGTCTGGTGGCACCGGTGGTGTGGGAGGTCGATGCGGAAATCGAGCGTGCGTTACGTGCCGACCCTACTCCCACAGAGTGTCCAGAGGGGCAGAGGTACGTGCCACTCGAGGACCGTGATCGACTGATATATTGGGCTCACACGTCACCCTCCTCTGGTCATCCTGGTATTGGTCGGACAGTGCACTGCCTTAGCGGGAAGTACTGGTGGCCCACCTTAGCTAGGGACGTGAGGGTTTACGTTTCTTCCTGCTCGGTGTGCGCCCAGTGTAAGGCGCCTAGACACCTGCCCAGAGGGAAGTTACAACCTCTACCCGTTCCACAACGGCCGTGGTCTCACCTATCGGTGGATTTTGTCACGGACCTTCCCCCCTCCCAGGGGAATACCACGATCTTGGTCGTTGTGGATCGGTTTTCTAAGGCCTGCCATCTCATTCCTATGCCAGGTCTTCCTACAGCCCTACAAACGGCCAACGCCCTGTTTACTCACGTCTTCCGGCACTACAGGGTGCCTGAGGATATATTGTCTGATCGGGGTCCCCAGTTCACCTCTAGAGTCTGGAGGGTGTTTATGGAACGTTTGGGGGTCTCGATTAGCCTTACCTCTGGTTTTCACCCTGAGAGTAATGGGCAGGTGGAGAGAGTAAACCAGGATGTGGGTAGGTTCCTGAGGTCCTATTGCCAGGACCGGCAGGAGGAGTGGTCGGGGTATATCCACTGGGCAGAGACAGCTCAAAACTCACTCCGCCACACCTCCACTAATCTTACGCCTTTTCAGTGTGTGCTGGGTTATCAGCCGGTCCTGGCACCCTGGCATCAGAGCCAGATCGAAGCCCCTGCGGTGGATGAGTGGTTTCGGCGCTCGGAGGAAACATGGAACGCTGTGCATGTCCATCTGCAGCGGGCTATCAGATGGCAAAAGGTAAGCACCGATCGCCACCGCAGTGAGGGTCCGGTTTATGCACCGGGAGATCGGGTCTGGCTCTCGACCCGAAACCTGCCCCTTCGCCTGCCCTGCCGGAAGCTGGGTCGGCAGTTTGTGGGGCCATTTAAAGTCCTGAGGAGATTGAACGAGGTATGTTATAGGTTACAACTGCCCATTAATTACCGCATTAACCCCTCGTTCCATGTGTCTCTCCTCAGGCCGGTGGTAGCTGGTCCACTCCAGGAGAATGAGATACGAGAGGCTCCTCCGCCCCCACTAGACATCGAGGGGGCTCCGGCGTACTCAGTCCGTTCCACCGTGGATTCGAGGCGTCGGATGGGGGGTCTGCAGTATCTCGTGGAGTGGGAGGGGGTGCGGTCCGGAGGAACGGTGCTGGGTCCCTAGGAGGGACATCCTAGATCCCTCCCTGTTGAGGGATTTCCACCGGAGTCATTCGACTCGCCCTGCTCCCGCGTCCTCCTGGCCGTCCCGAGGCCGGGTCTCTGCAGCTGGAGCCGCGCGTCAAGGGGGGTACTGTCACGGATTCAGCCGAGGCTGCTCCTCCTCCTTGCTCTGGCAGGCTTTGGCGTTCAGTCGTCTCCGGAGTACTAGCTGCTGCCGATCTATGTTTCGGTGTTTGTCTTGTTTGGTCTTTATTGTTTACACCTGTTTCCCATTATGTTGGATTGTATTCCCTATATTAACCCCTGTCTCTCATTGGTATTTTGTGTGTTATTGTTTTGTTGTCATTCCGGCAGTTCTTGTATGTACGGGTCTTTGTGCTTTCCTCCCAGTTTTGGAGGTTTGTTGTTTTGTACGTTGATTTTACTGTGTTCAGTAAAAAACGTTGCCAGCCGCTCTGTGTCCTGCTTTTGACTTTGCTACCGCATACACGTCGCGTGACATTTAGAGCATGTATTTGCAGAAAATGACAACTGGTCAAATTAGCAAAAAAGATGCAGTGTTGTCAGACCTCGAATAATGCAAAGAAAATAAGTTCATGTTCATTTTTAAACGACACAATAGTAATGTTTTAACTTAGGAAGAGTTCAGAAATCAATATTTGGTGGAATAACCCTGATTTTCAATCACAGCTTTCATGCGTCTTGGCATGCTCTCCACCAGTCTTTCACATTGATGTTGGGTGACTTTATGCCACTCCTGGCGCAAAAATTCAAGCAGCTCGGCTTTGTTTGATAGCTTGTGACCATTCATTTTCCTCTTGATCACATTCCAGAAGTTTTCAATGGGGTTCAGGTCTGGAGATTGGGCTGGCAATGACAGGGTCACCGATCCTCCACCAAATTTCCCAGTGGGTGCGAGACACTGTGGCTTGTAGGCCTCTCCAGGTCTCCGTCTAACCATTAGACGACCAGGTGTTGGGCAAAGCTGAAAATTGGACTAATCAGAGAAAATGACCTTACTCCAGTCCTCTTGGTCCAATCCTTATGGTATTTTGCTTCTCATTGATGAAGGGCTTTTTCTAGCTTTGCACGACTTCAGCCCCTGCCCCTAGGAGCCTGTTTCGAACAGTCCTCGCCGTGCACTTCACCCCAGCTGCCGTTTGCCATTATTTTTGTAGGTCACTTGATGTCATCCTACGGTTGTTGAGTGACATTGGAATGAGTTGGCGGTCATCCCGGTCAGTAGAGAGTCTGTCGCTTTGTTGTACATTTTACATGTTAGTCATTTAGCAGACGCTCTTATCCAGAGCGACTTACAGTTAGTGAGAGATATGGAATTTCTGAGAGACTGGGATATATGGCATTTCTGAGAGACTGGGAGATATGGAATTTCTGAGAGACGGAGTTATTACATTTCTGAGAGAAACTGAGATATTCCATTTCTGAGAGACTGGGAGATATAGAATGTATGACAGTGAGGGAGACTTGAATATCAAGAGTATGATATGAAAAGTTCATATGATGGAGGAAAGTGTGTCTTGTTCAGTTCACTTCCTTGAGCATAAAAATAAACGTGGTCTTCCAGTTTGGGCACACGAGTGTGTGTGTGTGTTTAGAGTTGTATTAGGGCTTTAATGCCGCAGTAGAGAGCAGCAGGCCTCCCCTGAGACTAATTACCTAACAGGGTGTAGATGGAAACACACATTCACACAGAGAAAGCTGGAGTTCTGTCTTCGATGCTTATGTGTGTATCCTTGGGTGCGTGTGTGTGATGGGGGTAACGGGGTGTGTGTGTGTGTGTGTGGTATAACTGCAGTCTGGTTCAATAGTGTATTTACATTTTAGTCAAATTAGCAGACGCTCTTATCCAGAGCGACTTACAGTTAGTGAGTGGATACATTTTTAAAAATTTTTATACTGGTCCCCCGTGGGAAACGAACTCACTCACAACCCTGGCGTTGCAAACGCCACGCTCTACCAACTGAGCTACAGGGGGCTGTAATTCTTCAGTCACCCAGCATTCAGACTGCATCCTTCTCTATATGATCGGATGAAATGGCCTAATTCTCTACCTCTCTCACAAACTCTCTCTCTATATATACAGTGGGGAGAACAAGTAGTTGATACACTGCCGATTTTGCAGGTTTACTACTTACAAAGCATGTAGAGGTCTGTAATTTTCATCCAGAAAATCACATTGTATGATTTTTAAGTAATTAATTTGCATTTTATTGCATGATATAAGTATTTGATCACATACCAGTAAGAATTCCAGCTCTCACATAACAATTAGTTTTTCTTTAAGAAGCCCTCCTGTTCTCCACTCATTACCTGTATTAGCTGCACATGTTTTCACTCGTTACCTGTATAAAAGACACCTGTCCACACACTCAATCAAACAGACTCCAACCTCTCCACAATGGCCAAGACCAGAGAGCTGTGTAAGGACATTTGGAATAAATTTGTAGACCTACACAAGGCTGGGATGGGCTACAGGACAATTGGCAAGCAGCTTGGTGAGAAGGCAACAACTGTTGGCGCAATTATTAGAAAATGGAAGAAGTTCAAGATGACGGTCAATCACCCTCGGTCTGGGGCTCCATGCAAGATCTCACCTCGTGGGGCATCAATGATCATGAGGAAGGTGAGGGATCAGCCCAGAACTACACGGCAGGACCTGGTCAATGACCTGAAGAGAGCTAGGACAACAGTCTCAAAGAAAACCATTAGTAACACACTACGGCGTCATGGATTAAAATCCTGCAGCGCACGCAAGGTCCCCCTGCTCAAGCCAGCGCATGTCCAGGCCCATCTGAAGTTTGCCAATGACCATCTGGATGATCCAGAGGAGGAATGGGAGAAGGTCATGTGGTCTGATGAGACAAAAATAGAGCTTTTTGGTCTAAACTCCACTCGCCGTGTTTGGAGGAAGAAGAAGGATGAGTACAACCCCAAGAACACCATCCCAACCGTGAAGCATGGAGGTGGAAACATCATTCTTTGGGGATGCTTTTCTGCAAAGGCGACAGGACGACTGCACCGTATTGAGGGGAGGATGGATGGGGCCATGTATCGCGAGATCTTGGCCAACAACCTCCTTCCCTCAGTAAGAGCATTGAAGATGGGTCGTGGCTGGGTCTTCCAGCATGACCACGACCCTGAAACACACAGCCAGGGCAACTAAGGAGTGGCTCCGTAAGAAGCATCTCAAGGTCCTGGAGTGGCCTAGCCAGTCTCCAGACCTGAACCCAATAGAAAATCTTTGGAGGGAGCTGAAAGTCCGTATTGCCCAGGGACAGCCCTGAAACCTGAAGGATCTGGAGAAGGTCTGTATGGAGGAGTGGGCCAAAATCCCTGCTGCAGTGAGTGCAAACCTGGTCAAGACCTACAGGAAACGTATGATCTCTGTAATTGCAAACAAAGGTTTCTGTACCAAATATTGAGTTCTGCTTTTCTGATGTATCAAATACTTATGTCATGCAATAAAATGCAAATTAATTACTTAAAAATCATACAATGTGATTTTCTGGATTTTTGTTTTGAAGTGTACCTATGATAAAGTTGAAGTGTACCTATGATAAAAATTACAGACCTCTACATGCTTTGTAGTAGGAAAACATGCAAAATCGGCAGTGTATCAAATACTTGTTATCCTCACTGTATCTCTCTCTCTCATACAGACCCGCCCCCTCTCTCCTTTGGGTCTGTCCTCTACTCTCTCTCTCTCTCTCTCTCTCTCTCTCTCTCTCTCTCTCTCTCTCTCTCTCTCTCTCCTCTCTCTCTCTCTCTGTCTCTCTCTCCCCCCTCTCTCTCTCTCTCTCTCTCTCTCTCTCTCTCTCTCTCTCTCTCTCTCTCTCTCTCTCTCTCTCTCTCTCTCTCTCTCTCTCTCTCTCTCTCTCTCTCTCTCTCTCTCTCTCTCTCTCTCTCTCTCTCTCTCTCTCTCTCTCTCTCTCTCTCTCTCTCTCTCTCTCTCTCTCTCTCTCTCTCTCTCTCTCTCTCTCTCTCTCTCTCTCTCTCTCTCTCACTCTCTCCTTTATTCTCTATTGCTCTTTCTCACATTCTATTTTAGAACCCTCCATACAGTGAGTGTGGTCAGACCTTGTTACCATGGCATTGAGAAGGGCTGCCCACTCAAGAGTCAACCCTCACTTAGTCCCTCTCCCCCTCCTGCCTCACCCTTCAACACCACCCCCTCCCTCACCCCTCTACCTCTCCCCCCTGCTCCCTCAACCCTCCCTAACCCCTCCACTTCACAACTTCCTCCTCTTCTAAAAGGTCATGGCTCCCTCACTCCTCTCACCCATCAACTCAGATCCTCCCCCTTTGCCTGAAAACATATACTCCGCCCATCATCTCCCTTCCGCTCTCCTCTCCTCCCCTCCCCTCCACCTCCCTCCCTCCCTCCCTCCCTCCCTACTAAAGTTGAGGATGGGGATTTAAGGCCTCTAGTTTGTTCCTGCAGGATAGGGAGAGAGGGAGGGAGGGGCTATTTTGTTCCTGCAAGATAAACAGCATTCTGTTTATATTTTTGGCAGGAGAGATGGTTTAGCAAAAAAAGCTATGTCCCAAAGCGACACACACACACACGGCTCGCACATGCACACACAACATGCACACACACGCTCACACACACACACACACACACACACACACACACACACCTTGATCAGAAATTAAAAGGCCAAGGTGGTAATCTATGAGAGCTAAAACAGTCGGCAGAAATTGTCTATGTCAGCATGAGGGAGGGAGGGAGGGAGGGAGGGATGGAGAGAGAGGAAGAGAGGGAGGAAGGGAGGGAGAGGGAGGGAGGAAGGGAGGGAGAGAGAGGGAGAGAGGGAGGGAGGGAGGGAGAGAGAGAGAGGGGGGGGGAGCAGGAGAGGATGAGAGGGATTATGCTGCATTTACCAAAGATCTTGTCAGAGCAAAAGGAGAATGACAGAAAACTGCAGACAGGGAAAATGTTTCTCACAAGGTGAAAGTGTCCAATGACTAAAAGTTAGTCACATAGGTGAATGGCACTTCAGAAAATACTGGCATTCAATGTGGCCTATCCTGAGCAAACGATTTAACTGTATGCAAGGTCTAAAAAAAAGTATTACGTCTCTTAAACATGCTTTTCATAATGTATAGGTTTGGGTTTGTAAATTTGTTTTGTAAAAAAAAAAAAAAGTCTATACTTTGAATAACTCAACATTGCTAGTGCTAATGTCCTATACCAGTGTGAGTGCTCTCTCCTAGGTAGAGATAGAAACTCTACTGTCAGTGTTTTACCCCAAATCTATATTTCCCTGGCTTAGACACCAGCTTGGAGAGGGAACATTATCTTTAATTTAGCTTTGGTTATGAGCACACAGTCTGTCCGATTGTCTTTCTCTGTGTGTTTGTGTGTGTGTTGTGTGTGTGTGTGTGTGTGTGTGTGTGTGTGTGTGTGTGTGTGTGTGTGTGTGTGTGTGTGTGTGTGTGTGTGTGTGTGTGTAAATCTTCAGGATTCTGTTCTGTTGTTGTTTGGAACTTGGTTGCCGAGTAGATCCAAGTTGTTATGGGCATCTGTTTCCAGCGGTTTCACGGCCGCCGGTGGTCATGGCAACGTTGTTACCATGGCTTTTGAGGAATTTGTGGATATTTGTGGAGATTGGCAGAAAGTTGGGTCTCTGTAGTGTATAGGTGCATCCCAACTGGCACCCTATTCCCTATGTAGTGCACTACTTTTAACCAGGGCCCAAAGGTAGTACACTACATAGGGAATAGGGTGCCATTATAGATACATTACACTGTAAAGCCACTAGAATTAGATAGGTTGTGTCTGATGAAAGACTGTAGGGGACGGTAAAGCTACCTCATAGGTAGGCTATACAATAGGTCTGCATGACACTTTCAAGCCACCAGACTTTGATAGATGGTGTAGGATGGAAACCCAAAGATTAGGTGGACAGTTCAGCTACCACATAATTCAACTAACTCAATGGCAGTTACATATCCCGAGAACAACTCAATGGCAGTTACATATCCAGAGAACAACTCAATGGCAGTTACATATCCCGAGAACAACTCAATGGCAGTTACATATCCCGAGAACAACTCAATGGCAGTTACATATCCCAAGAACAACTCAATGGTAGTTACTTATCCAGAGAACAACTCAATGGCAGTTACATATCCCGAGAACAACTCAATGGCAGTTACATATCCCGAGAACAACTCAATGGCAGTTACATATCCCAAGAACAACTCAATGGCAGTTACATATCCCGAGAACAACTCAATGGCAGTTACATATCCCAAGAACAACTCAATGGTAGTTACTTATCCAGAGAACAACTCAATGGCAGTTACATATCCCGAGAACAACTCAATGGCAGTTACATATCCAGAGAACAACTCAATGGCAGTTACATATCCAGAGAACAACTCAATGGCAGTTACATATCCCGAGAACAACTCAATGGCAGTTACATATCCCGAGAACAACTCAATGGCAGTTACATATCCAGAGAACAACTCAATGGCAGTTACATATCCAGAGAACAACTCAATGGCAGTTACATATCCCGAGAACAACTCAATGGCAGTTACATATCCGAGAACAACTCAATGGCAGTTCATATCCCAAGAACAACTCAATGGTAGTTACTTATCCAGAGAACAACTCAATGGCAGTTACATATCCCGAGAACAACTCAATGGCAGTTACATATCCCGAGAACAACTCAATGGCAGTTACATATCCCAAGAACAACTCAATGGCAGTTACATATCCCGAGAACAACTCAATGGCAGTTACATATCCCAAGAACAACTCAATGGTAGTTACTTATCCAGAGAACAACTCAATGGCAGTTACATATCCCGAGAACAACTCAATGGCAGTTACATATCCAGAGAACAACTCAATGGCAGTTACATATCCAGAGAACAACTCAATGGCAGTTACATATCCCGAGAACAACTCAATGGCAGTTACATATCCCGAGAACAACTCAATGGCAGTTACATATCCCAAGAACAACTCAATGGCAGTTACATATCCCGAGAACAACTCAATGGCAGTTACTTATCCAGAGAACAACTCAATGGCAGTTACATATCCCAAGAACAACTCATTGGCAGTTGCATATCCCGAGAACAACCCAATGGCAGTTAAATATCCCGAGAACAACTCAATGGCAGTTACATATCCCGAGAACAACTCAATGGCAGTTACATATTCCGAGAACCTAGAAAAGGAACCGAACATAAAGTGTGTGCTCTGCTTCAGCTGTCTAATAGTATTGTAATGTTAGTGGAAGAAGATGAGAAAATTGTTCAACCTTGACACTTGTGCAAATTGGCCTAGAGTGGCTTGCGAAAGTATTTACCCTCCTTGGCATTTTTCCTGTTGCCTTCCAACCTGGAATTAAAATTGATTTTTGGGGAGTTTGTATCATTTGATTTACACAACATGTCTAGCACTTTGAAGATGCAATTTTTTTTTTATTGTGAAACAAACAAGAAATAAGACAAAAATACAGAACACTTGAGCGTGCATTTTTTCTTTAAGCAATGGCTTTTTCTGGCCATTCTTCCGTAAAGACAAGCTCTGTGGAGTGTACGGCTTAAAGTGGTCCTATGGACAGATACTCCAATCTCCGCTGTGGAGCTTTGCAGCTCCTTCAGGGTTATCTTTGGTCTCTTTGTTGCCTCTCTGATTTATGCCCTCCTTGCCTGGTCTATGAGTTTTGGTGGGCGGCCGTCTCTTGGCAGGTTTGTTGTGGTGCCATATTCTTTTCATTTTTTAATAATGTATTTAATGGTGCTCCGTGGGATGTTCAAAGTTTTGGATATTTTTTTATAACCCAACACTGATCTGTACTTCTCCACAACTTTGTCCCTGACCTGTTTGGAGAGCTCCTTGGTCTTCATGGTGCTGCTTGCTTGGTGGTGCCCCTTGCTTAGTGGTGTTGCAGACTCTGGGGCCTTTCAGAACAGGAGTATATATACTGAGATCATGTGACACTTAGATTGCACACAGGTGGACTTTATTTAACTAATTATGTGACTTCTGAAGGTATTTGGTTGCACCAGATCTTATTTAGGGGCTTCATAGCAAAGGGGGTGAATACATATGCATACACCACTTTCTGTTATTTATTTCTTAGAATTTTTGGAAACAAGTCGTTTTTTTCATTTCACCACCAATTTTGACTATTTTGTGTATGTCCATTACATGAAATCCAAATAAAAGTCCATCTAAATTACAGGTTGTAATGCAACAAAGGGGGATGAATACTTTTGCAAGGCACTGTACATGGATAGGGCCACACTGAAATGTTTCTCACAGAATAAATATGAAAAGCATATGCATAACCATGGTAGCATTTTGAAAGGGAACAGTTTGGAGATGATGGGAAAATTGTTAGACCAAAAGGCGAGGACACAACAGTTCACCTGACACAATTTACTGTACCTTCCGTGCATTTGTTGATAACGAAATCTGAAAATACTCTGGATACATTCAGTAACGTGATGAGACTTTTCCTGGAAAATGTGGGGTAGGTGCAACATAAAACAAATTAAATGACAAGGGTTTGAGTGAGAGGACTAACTGGTTTCTCCAAGTGGCCACACACCTCTCAAAATTGTGCACAGTTCCTAAGTAATTTCAATGCACATTTATGACTCAAAGAAGAGTCTTCAACTATAAGGTGCTTTTTTTTTTTAGCTCTCCTAGCTGTGCTGTTGAGGAACTAGAGCAAGCACACTGGTAGTTGTTGAATTTGAAACACAACTCCGCATCCCCGCCATCACACAATTACCGCCGTTGTTTACGCAATCCAAAAAAACGGTTCCATTATAAATCGCAATCTGGGTCAGGTGGGCATGATTTGAAAGCTTGTTCTATTGCCAACATGACTAGCTAAGTAATAAAATAGGATCTTACAGTGTCGGGCATTTAGAAGGTCATTCGGAGAAACAGATAGGAATGTTGGTGCCATGGAAAGGAGCCATGAGGGCATTCAGGTGCCGCGGTGAATTCTCTTCACAATAAACAAACGTTAAAAAGAAACAACGTTTTCATCTTTCAAAAGTACATAAAGTCCTCTTATTTTACAGCATTTCCCTCACTCAGACAACAACAACAACTGTGCAAAAAGTTGCCCAATTAGCAGCCACTGAGCTCTGACGTCATGTATAGCGTGTTACCGTACAGCCACTGAGCTCTGACGTCAGGTATAGCATGTTACTGTACAGCCACTGAGCTCTGACGTCATGTATAGCGTGTTACTGTCCAGCCACTGAGCTCTGACGTCATGTATAGCGTGTTACTGTCCAGCCACTGAGCTCTGACGTCATGTATAGCGTGTTACTGTACAGCCACTGAGCTCTGACGTCATGTATAGCATGTTACTGTACAGCCACTGACCTCTGACGTCATGTATAGCATGTTACTGTACAACCACTGACCTCTGACGTCATGTATAGCATGTTACTGTCCAGCCACTGAGCTCTGACGTCATGTATAGCATGTTACTGTACAGCCACTGAGCTCTGACGTCATGTATAGCGTGTTATTGTACAGCCACTGACCTCTGACGTCATGTATAGCGTGTTACTGTACAGCCACTGAGCTCTGACGTCATCTATAGCATGTTACTGTCCAGCCACTGAGCTCTGACGTCATGTATAGCATGTTATTGTCCAGCCACTAAGCTCTGACGTCATGTATAGCATGTTACTGTCCAGCCACTGAGCTCTGACGTCATGTATAGCATGTTACTGTACAGCCACTGACCTCTGACGTCATGTATAGCATGTTACTGTACAGCCACTGACTCTGACGTCTGTGCTTTCTGTCCACCACGAGCTCTGACGTCATGTATAGCATGTTACTGTCCAGCCACTGACCTCTGACGTCATGTATAGCATGTTACTGTCCAGCCACTGACCTCTGACGTCATGTATAGCATGTTACTGTACAGCCACTGAGCTCTGACGTCATGTATAGCATGTTACTGTCCAGCCACTGAGCTCTGACGTCATGTATAGCGTGTTACTGTCCAGCCACTGAGCTCTGACGTCATGTATAGCGTGTTACTGTACAGCCACTGACCTCTGACGTCATGTATAGCATGTTACTGTACAGCCACTGAGCTCTGACGTCATGTATAGCATGTTACTGTCCAGCCACTGAGCTCCAATTTAGGTGCTTATTAGTGGCCAAATCTGCCATGTTCAACCCGTATACAGATAGGAGTGTAAAGGGCTACAGGATGGGGTTGAAAGATAAAAGGTTGGTGTTGTGGTAGAAGTAGTGACTGAATGGTCAATCTAGTAGGAATATTATAACCTGTTACATCGGCAGAGAACCTGAGCATCCAGTCTGTTTGTGTTGTCATGCCAACTCAATCATTTTGACAGTGACAGCAATTGAGTAGGGTAGAGCACAAACAGATCTGGGACCAGGCTACCAAGAACCACCCCTCGGCTTATTAACACAAATGTTTTTCTAATCCATTTTATTTTGTTATTGTTGTTATTTTTCCAAACATCAAACATTCCGAAATGGATTAAAGATTACGGAAGTGACTTTTCGGAAATAAAATGTAAAATGAAATGAAAAGTGGTTTTTATTTTGTAAGTAGTTTATACGTTCAAATGCAGTGCTGCTCTCATCTCTGCCTGTCTGCACACACACACACTCAGACACACACACACTCAGACACAAACACATTCAGACAAACACACACTGAGACACACACACACTGAGACACACACACACTCAGACACACACACTCGGGGACACACACACTGAGACACACACACACTGAGACACACACACACTGAGACACACACACACTCAGACACACACACTCAGACACACACACTCAGACACACACATTCAGACAAACACACACTCAGACACACACACACACACTCAGACACACACACACTCAGACACACACACACTCAGACACACACACACTCAGACACACACACACACACTCAGACACACACACACTCAGACACACACACACATTCACACACACACTCAGACACACACACACACACTCAGACACACACACACACACACACTCAGACACACACACACTCAGACACACACACACATTCACACACACACTCAGACACACACACACACACTCAGACACACACACACTCAGACACACACACACATTCACACACACACTCAGACACACACACACATACACACACTCAGACACAATCTTTAGAACCCCTGTAGTTACTAACACTCTGTGCTACAACTCTTTCCACCTCTGATGTAAAGTGTGTGTGTGTGTGTGTTTGTACGTGTGTGTGTGTGTGTGTGTGTGTGTGTGTGTGTGTGTGTGTGTGTGTCGTGCGTGTGTGTGGCTGTATTCTCTGATGTACTGTCAGTACCAGGATCATGTATTGATAATCAATAGTATAGCAACATATTCAGAGGGCCTTATAAACACTACACACGTCAATCACATGTTCCTCTCATACAAACACATACACGTTTAGATGTTCTATTTCTTCACCTTTGATATATAATACTGCGTTGTTGAGGAAGAGTTTGCAAGTAAACATTTCACTGTACTGTTACATCCTGTGCACGTGATACACTTTGACTCTCTCGCTCTCTCGCTCGCCTCGAAACAATTGAGACATGGACTGTGTATGTGTGCCATTCAGAGGGTGAATGGGCAAGACAAAATATTAATGTGCCTTTGAATGGGATATGGTAGAAGGTGCCATGCACACTGGTTTGTGTCAAGAACTGTAACGCTGCTGAGTTTTTCACTCTCAATAGTTTCCACCACCCAAAGAACATCCAGACAACTTGACACAACTGTGGGAAGCATAGGAGTCAACATGGGCCAG
>NW_025533668.1:460000-477500 GCF_020615455.1 Coregonus clupeaformis | reverse complement strand
ATGTCAAGATAACATACAGTAGCATGTCAAGATAACATTCAGTAGAATGTCAAGATAACATACAGTAGCATGTCAAGATAACATTCAGTAGAATGTCAAGATAACATACAGTAGCATGTCAAGATAACATTCAGTAGAATGTCAAGATAACATACAGTAGCATGTCAAGATAACATTCAGTAGCATGTCAAGATAACATACAGTAGCATGTCAAGATAACATTCAGTAGAATGTCAAGATAACATTCAGTACAATGTCAAGATAACATTCAGTAGAATGTCAAGATAACCTACAGTAGAATGTCAAGATAACCTACAGTAGAATGTCAAGATAACATTCAGTAGAATGTCAAGATAACATACAGTAGAATGTCAAGATAACATACAGTAGCATGTCAAGATAACATTCAGTAGAATGTCAAGATAACATTCAGTACAATGTCAAGATAACCTACAGTAGAATGTCAAGATAACCTACAGTAGTATGTCAAGATAACATACAGTAGAATGTCAAGATAACATACAGTAGAATGTCAAGATAACATACAGTAGAATGTCAAGATAACATACAGTAGCATGTCAAGATAACATTCAGTAGCATGTCAAGATAACCTACAGTAGAATGTCAAGATAACATACAGTAGCATGTCAAGATAACATTCAGTAGAATGTCAAGATAACATTCAGTACAATGTCAAGATAACATTCAGTAGAATGTCAAGATAACCTACAGTAGAATGTCAAGATAACCTACAGTAGCATTCCATGTATTTTTGCTTTTCACTTCTTTTTCACCCATGCAGGTAACAGCTCCCTCTCCAGCTCACACTCCTTCACGTAGATCCTGAAAAGACACAAGATGAAGTACAACATCAACCAAAACATGAGCCATGTAGAGTTGTGGGAACTTTTCTGTAGCTAGACTACCACATTCGTTATTACATTGGAGCGCCAAGGTGCCTTAACAGGTTACGTACAATGAAAATAGCTAGCTAGCTAACTAGGCTAATGTTAAACAGCAAGTGACCCTGTAGCTAGCTTGACTGTTGGAACAGCTATAACTTCCAGTCCTACTAAAGCTAGCTAATGGCACGGCAGGCGGCAGGCTGCAAATCTGTTTTCAAAGATGTATGATGAAATAGTTGTGATCATTTTACGGACAACAAAAACGACTTTACATTTGAACACCACCGCAGAAGCTTCGCTATTCGCTATTCTTCCAAGTTGTTCAGCTGTTTACTTGAAGAGATCTAGCTATCAAAACACGCAGCCCCCCTATTCCAATGCACTGTGGCTGTGAAATTCCTGAAAAGTGTGCAGCGAATTCCACTAGATGGAAGGCTGAAACGAGTATGGAATCCTGGCATTTAAAGCATACTAGATTTTAGAAAATTCATATACTATAACATTTTCTATTTGCGCATACTGAGAATGCGTCATGCGCGATTACGTTGTTTCCCGCTATTGGTTCATTTTGGTAGCGTATCCCCATATCTAACTGACAGCTGATTATCAGCTGGTGTCAAAGCCGAAATTAGTATGACACCGGGCATTTAAAGTATAGTCGCTTTTCAAAATGTCACATACTGTAAAACCTTATTTTTTCATATACTCATACTAGGTTCCAAGTATGGGTATTCGGACATGGCCTGTGTGTGTGTGTTAAAGACAGATAGAAAGAGTTAGTGGGAAAGAGAAAGACAGTGAAAGAAAGAGATAATAGATGGAGAGAGGTAGAGGGAAAGAGGTTTAATGAGAGCAGAGATACAGAGGGAAAGAGGTTTAATGAGAGCAGAGATACAGAGGGAAAGAGGTTTAATGAGAGCAGAGATACAGAGGGAAAGAGGTTTAATGAGAGCAGAGATACAGAGGGAAAGAGGTTTAATGAGAGCAGAGATACAGAGGGAAAGAGGTTTAATGAAGCAGAGATACAGAGGGAAAGAGGTTTAATGAGAGCAGAGATACAGAGGGAAAGAGGTTTAATGAGAGCAGAGATACAGAGGGAAAGAGGTTTAATGAGAGCAGAGATACAGAGGGAAAGAGGTTTAATGAGAGCAGAGATACAGAGGGAAAGAGGTTTAATGAGAAGAGATACAGAGGGAAAGAGGTTTAATGAGAGCAGAGATACAGAGGGAAAGAGGTTTAATGAAGCAGAGATACAGAGGGAAAGAGGTTTAATGAGAGCAGAGATACAGAGGGAAAGAGTTTTAATGAAGCAGAGATACAGAGGGAAAGAGGTTTAATGAGAGCAGAGATACAGAGGGAAAGAGGTTTAATGAGAGCAGAGATACAGAGGGAAAGAGGTTTAATGAGAGCAGAGATACAGAGGGAAAGAGGTTTAATGAGAGCAGAGATACAGAGGGAAAGAGGTTTAATGAGAGCAGAGATACAGAGGGAAAGAGGTTTAATGAGAGCAGAGATACAGAGGGAAAGAGGTTTAATGAGAGCAGAGATACAGAGGGAAAGAGGTTTAATGAGAAGAGATACAGAGGGAAAGAGGTTTAATGAGAGCAGAGATACAGAGGGAAAGAGGTTTAATGAAGCAGAGATACAGGGGGAAAGAGGTTTAATGAGAAGAGATACAGAGGGAAAGAGGTTTAATGAAGCAGAGATACAGAGGGAAAGAGGTTTAATGAGAGCAGAGATACAGAGGGAAAGAGTTTTAATGAGAGCAGAGATACAGAGGGAAAGAGGTTTAATGAGAGCAGAGATACAGAGGGAAAGAGGTTTAATGAAGTAGAGATACAGAGGGAAAGAGGTTTAATGAGAAGAGATACAGAGGGAAAGAGGTTTAATGAGAGCAGAGATACAGAGGGAAAGAGGTTTAATGAGAGCAGAGATACAGAGGGAAAGAGGTTTAATGAGAAGATATACAAAGGGAAAGAGGTTTAATGAGAGCAGAGATACAGAGGGAAAGAGGTTTAATGAGAGCAGAGATACAGAGGGAAATAGGTTTAATGAGAGCAGAGATACAGAGGGAAAGAGGTTTAATGAAGCAGAGATACAGAGGGAAAGAGGTTTAATGAAGCAGAGATACAGAGGGAAAGAGGTTTAATGAAGCAGAGATACAGAGGGAAAGAGGTTTAATGAGAGCAGAGATACAAGGGAAAGAGGTTTAATGAAGCAGAGATACAGAGGGAAAGAGGTTTAATGAGAGCAGAGATACAGAGGGAAAGAGGTTTAATGAGAGCAGAGATACAGAGGGAAAGAGGTTTAATGAGAGCAGAGATACAGAGGGAAAGAGGTTTAATGAGAGCAGAGATACAGAGGGAAAGAGGTTTAATGAGAGCAGAGATACAGAGGGAAAGAGGTTTAATGAGAAGAGATACAGAGGGAAAGAGGTTTAATGAGAGCAGAGATACAGAGGGAAAGAGGTTTAATGAGAGCAGAGATACAGAGGGAAAGAGGTTTAATGAGAAGAGATACAGAGGGAAAGAGGTTTAATGAGAGCAGAGATACAGAGGGAAAGAGGTTTAATGAGAGCAGAGATACAGAGGGAAAGAGGTTTAATGAGAGCAGAGATACAGAGGGAAAGAGGTTTAATGAGAGCAGAGATACAGAGGGAAAGAGGTTTAATGAGAAGAGATACAGAGGGAAAGAGGTTTAATGAGAGCAGAGATACAGAGGGAAAGAGGTTTAATGAGAGCAGAGATACAGAGGGAAAGAGGTTTAATGAGAAGAGATACAGAGGGAAAGAGGTTTAATGAGAGCAGAGATACAGAGGGAAAGAGGTTTAATGAGAAGAGATACAGAGGGAAAGAGGTTTAATGAGAGCAGAGATACAGAGGGAAAGAGGTTTAATGAGAGCAGAGATACAGAGGGAAAGAGGTTTAATGAGAGCAGAGATACAGAGGGAAAGAGGTTTAATGAGAGCAGAGATACAGAGGGAAATAGGTTTAATGAGAGCAGAGATACAGAGGGAAAGAGGTTTAATGAGAGCAGAGATACAGAGGGAAAGAGGTTTAATGAGAGCAGAGATACAGAGGGAAAGAGGTTTAATGAGAGCAGAGATACAGAGGGAAAGAGGTTTAATGAAGCAGAGATACAGAGGGAAAGAGGTTTAATGAGAGCAGAGATACAGAGGGAAAGAGGTTTAATGAAGCAGAGATACAGAGGGAAA
Organism: Coregonus clupeaformis; assembly: GCF_020615455.1. NCBI lineage: Eukaryota > Metazoa > Chordata > Actinopteri > Salmoniformes > Salmonidae > Coregonus > Coregonus clupeaformis. The sequence continues at coordinate 473,381 of NW_025533668.1, read as the reverse complement.
GAGGTTTAATGAGAGCAGAGATACAGAGGGAAAGAGGTTTAATGAAGCAGAGATACAGAGGGAAAGAGGTTTAATGAGAGCAGAGATACAGAGGGAAAGAGGTTTAATGAGAAGAGATACAGAGGGAAAGAGGTTTAATGAGAGCAGAGATACAGAGGGAAAGAGGTTTAATGAAGCAGAGATACAGAGGGAAAGAGGTTTAATGAGAGCAGAGATACAGAGGGAAAGAGGTTTAATGAGAGCAGAGATACAGAGGGAAAGAGGTTTAATGAGAGCAGAGATACAGAGGGAAAGAGGTTTAATGAGAGCAGAGATACAGAGGGAAAGAGGTTTAATGAGAGCAGAGATACAGAGGGAAAGAGGTTTAATGAGAGCAGAGATACAGAGGGAAAGAGGTTTAATGAGAGCAGAGATACAGAGGGAAAGAGGTTTAATGAGAGCAGAGATACAGAGGGAAAGAGGTTTAATGAGAGCAGAGATACAGAGGGAAAGAGGTTTAATGAGAGCAGAGAGGTTTAGCGTAAGCCCAAAACATTGACAGGTTGACTCAGGCCTCATGTGGAGAGAGTAGCATAGCCACAGGAAGTAGGGGTGCTGAGGGTGCCCATGAAAAATCTGAATTAAAAACATTTTTAAAAAAATCTCAAAAAAGTAGTGCATTGGGCCTTTAATAGTCCTGTATTAGCGTAGTGATATCTGCAGCGTGGGCTGCGCCTATGATAATAGGCATGGCAGTATCATTATACGGTGTGAAAACGGATGACCAAGTGAGTGGAAAGTGTGGTTACACCAAGACAGACAGTTATCACACCCAGAAACACATGGAGGTGAGACCCTGAAGGAAAGAGATGGGGGGGGGGGGGCATGTAGTCAGTTATGGAGGTGAGACCCTGAAAGGGCTGCATCTTGAGAACTTGACTGCTGACATTTACCATTTTGTGAGAATTGTATTAACAGACTAATGAACAGAATACTCAAATATATAGTTTTGGAATATAGTATTAATTTAGTGATAATATGGAGCCCGGAGTTTTTCCTGGTGGATCCAGGCAAAATATGGTAATATATATCTATATTTTATATTCCTCTATTGTTGTGTGTCTGTGTTGATGTTGTGCTGTCATGTTGCTTCTTCCGCTAAGTAATGCTATGCCTTGGATCAGCCCCCCCCCCCCCCACACCTCCCTGCATAACAGAGAGACACACACACACACACACACACACACACACACCTCCCTGCATAACAGAGCGACACACACACACACACACACACACACACACACACACACACACACACACACACACACCTCCCTGCATAACAGAGAGACACACACACACACACACACACACACCTCCCTGCATAACAGAGAGACACACACACACACACACACACACACACCTCCCTGCATAACAGAGCGACACACACACACACACACACACACACACACACACACACACACACACACACACACACACACACACCTCCCTGCATAACAGAGAGACACACACACACACACACACACACACCTCCCTGCAAAACAGAGCGACACACACACATCAGACGCCGATTGATTTCGACGGAAATCAAAGTCGCACGCGGTTCGAACAACAGAGGGCGCGGGAGCACCGGGGTGGCAGCTTGTGCCGACGCCGCCGGAATGCTAAACACACACATCCTCCTGCTACCAATGCAGCACAGAGAGGGGAGAGCGAGAGAGAGAGAGAGAGAGAGAGAGAGAGAGAGAGAGAGAGAGAGAGAGAGAGAGAGAGAGAGAGAGAGAGAGAGAGCTAGAGAGAGAGACGCTTTACCATGTTATCCCATTCCACGCGACCCCTCAGAGCCGCGCTTTAACGGCTGTCTCAGCATACTGTACATGGCATGCGCCTCCCCTCACGGCGTTATGACGCGAGAGAGACAGGAGAACGGGGAAGCCCCCCATCCCCCACTTCCGGACCGAATCCTGGTCGGTTGGGGGAAACATTGACAGCCCTGGCTGGACCCGGCCTGGTATAATTTAATAAAAGAGAGAGAAACAATGAGAGATGGAGGGAGGGAGGGAGGGAGGGAGAGTGACTGTGGTTGGGTGGGATGGAGGAGAGAAAGAGAGAGAGGGGGGTACTGCAGGAAAAAGCTTTATCTCCTCTTCTCTCCGCGACGCCTTTTGTTGCATAGCGGTACACAGCACGAGAGGAGCCGGTTGCTGCATTGCGCTCACCGAGCAGCGCGTGCTGCGGGTCAGTCGGTCGAGAGAGTCTGTGGCTGTAAGGTCTTCAGTATAGTGTGTGTGTGTGTGTGTGTGTGTGTGTGTGTGTGTGCAGTGCCGCAGTCAGACAAAATAAAAAGCTACTTCAATATTCTACAGGGTACTATACTATACTAAACAAGAACTATACTGCAACGATTCAAACCCACTGACTCAAAAATGGACGAATACAAAACAAAATATTAAAATAAAATACATAGGCCTAACAATGTATAATGAAAATGTATATTATTATTTATTTGCATTAAATATTATCATTATTATTGTTCTATGTTGTTATTAGTCTATATATTTGCCCTTTGACCTCTAGCCATATATAATATTATAATATAAATCTGATAGCTGGTAGCATAGAGATTAAAATTACTATGAAACGTCATCAGAGAACCACATGCCGCCGGATGTATGATGAAATTCAGATGAGTTGTTGTGGTCATAACTGGATAAAGAAATCTAACTCATTATAAAACGTGTGTGTGTGTGTGTTTGTGTGTAGGCTATTACGTTAGAGGGGCAATTTCCATTTAAACCCCAGTCCCGTAGCCTGTCCAACGCTGGCTGGCTGGCTGGCAACCGTCCAACGCAGTAAAAAAAATGCCGATTGTGCAGAATAAGTTCCCATTCTATTCCTCTGACAACCAATATCCCTCCTTTCCCTCCGTCCCTTTTTGTGAATAAAGATATTCCCCTCATCTCATCCCTCCCCGAGTCGCTTAGACGCCAAATGTAATCTAGTTCAGTGTGACAGCGAGGAGGATAGGTCTGTTACGGATACACACACACATACACCGTGAGCGACCCGACACTGCCTCCCGTTCCGTTCTCTCGTTTCAGCTGAACGATCAAGTTACGTGGCTAGTGAAATGTTGCAGTGAAGAGAGAGAGAGAGAGAGAGAGAGAGAGAGAGAGAGAGAGAGAGAGAGAGAGAGAGAGAGAGAGAGAGAGAGAGAGAGAGAGAGAGAGACTGCAGCATCATTTCAGAGCAGGCAGAAGCAAGCCCCGCGCGCACATGCAGTGCAGTAGAACGTGCAGGTGAGAGAAAGAAAGAAAGAAAGAGAGAGAGAGGAGGAGGCGTGCGTGGCGAGTGAACGAGAGAATGCAGGACTCTTGGAAAATACGCATTTTCTCTCGGTTCATTACTGAAACATCCTCGCGAACGCACAAGGAATTATAATTGACCGGTTTGTTGACTTCGGGATCTCTTTTGCGTTTTTTAAAACAAGGGTTGCTGATGTGAGCGAGCTCCGGTTTACGCTTTAGATTATTATTCCGTCCCGAGAAGTGGCTGTGAAAAGAACTCTTGTCTTGTGAAGTTCCGTGAAGGCATCCGACCAACTGCTTGGCACATTGCTTCACTGCGGGGGAAAAACACGCGTAGCTCAGACTCATACCGGAGAGCAAGAGGTAAGAAGGCACAATTAAGCTATAAACGTTTACCGGAAGATATCCAATACATTACTTTTAAACCGATTTTGTTCCGCTTTGTGGATGTAAGTAATTTTTTCACAAGATCGGTGATTCGTCGTCCTGAGACAGAGTCGTGTACAGTTTTCTTTGTGGAAGTGCTGCATTGCAGTTTCTCGCCAACTCGTCAAAACCACCGAGAGCCCCTCCGTCCCCCCAAGAACGCGACCGGAATTAAGCGAAATTACTAACTGACTAATATAACTGATAACAGAGTACTCGAGAGAGCGAGAATCGGGATAACGTCTCTACCGTAAAAAGAGAGAGCGAGAGAGAGAGATCAAGTGGATTAATTAATGTGAGTGGATGATTTGGTTTCTCTTTTCTTGCTGGATGGATTTTCTGATATCTTTGTGCTCTGAACATCCCAGAGAGACTTAGAGGAATTACTTTTTTTTTTAACGTTTATTTTTAAACCCACTCTCAACAATAATGAGAACGAGAAAATAATAGAGAAACAAGTCATCCTTAACGAACTGCAGTGTGTTATTAGAAGGTTTCCTCTACCATAGGCAGTGGAAACTGCAGAGAGAGAGAGAGAGAGAGAGAGAGAGGAAACAGAGATATACAACCATATAGACACATTAAGGAAAGAGAGGGAGGGAAAGACAGAAATAGAGATACACAGAGAGAGGAAAGAGAGACAGAGGGATAGAGGAAAGAGAGACAGAGGGATAGAGAGAGATAGGGGAAAGAGAGACAGAGGGATAGAGAGAGAAAGAGGAAAGAGAGACAGAGGGATAGAGAGAGAGGGAGGAGAAGAAAGGAGGGAACCATGCGGAGGACAGGGGTAGGTGTCTGTGGCGGTGCAGGTGCAGTGTTCTCCCGCTCGGTAATGGTAACTGGACCGGGGGAGTCGTTCTGCCTCCTAGTCCTTCTCCTACTAACGCTGACTCAGCTCCCGGTCGCTGACTCTGCACTCCGTTACCGGGTGGCCGAGGAGGGCCCCGCAGACGTCAAGATCGGTAATGTGGCCGCCGACCTCGGCCTGTCCGCGGGCACCGGCTCCGGGGATGTCACATTCGCCCTGGAGAGCGGCTCGGAGTTCTTCAAGATTGATAACGTTACCGGGGAGCTGACTACCGGGCAGCGGAGGATTGACCGGGAGAAGCTGGCCCAGTGTCAGATGATCTTCGATGAGAACGAGTGTTTCCTAGACTTCGAAGTGTCTGTGATTGGTCCGCTCCAGAGCTGGGTGGATCTCTTTGAGGGCCGCGTGGTCATCACCGACATCAACGACAACACTCCCTCGTTTCCGTCACCGGTGCTGACATTAGCTGTCGAGGAGAACCGTCCAATAGGAACGCTGTATCTGTTACCGACAGCGACGGATCGCGACTTCGGGCGCAACGGGATTGATCGTTATGAGTTGATTCAAGATGGTAGCTCTTCCGGTTCGGCGGGTTCAGGGTCGGGGTCAGCCAGGAGAGCAGCCGGAGGGCCTATGGGAAGAGCGGATGGAACAGGAGGAGGAAACGGAGGAGGAGGAGGGGATAGGAGGAGAGGAGCGGTGGATAACAACGGAGGAGGAGGAGGTGCAGGAGGAGGAGGTGTGAGGAGCAGTGTGTTCGAGCTCCAGGTCGCCGACACGCCCGACGGTGAGAAACAACCACAGCTGATCGTGAAAGGCCCCCTGGACCGTGAAGCACGCGACTCGTATGAGCTGGTTCTACGGGTCCGGGACGGTGGGAACCCTCCTCGCTCCTCCCAGGCACTCCTCCGTGTCACCATCACCGACGTCAACGACAACAGGTAAGATGAAAACCTAGTCTAGTGAAAAGCAGGAGTTGACGCACACCCAAAAATGTTAGTAGAGGTGCTAACTAATTGAGAGTAAACTGTCTAAAATGTGTAGGCGTGGTTTACCCATTAAACTAAAAGGCTGGAATAGTAGCATCAGCAAAGAGCACCACAAGCTAAATTAGCATAGAGCACCACTAGCTAAATTAGGTTGAAAAGCACAAACAATGTTATCTTCTGAATATATCGTATTTATTTGAATTCTTTATTGACAACAGCCCGCGCTTCGAGAGAGCCAACTATGAGGCCGAGATGGCGGAGAACGCGCCTCCCGGAACCCCCGTCCTGCAGGTGCGTGCTTCGGACCGCGATGTCGGCGTCAACGGGCAGGTGGAGTACGTCTTCGGCGCTGCCACGGAATCTGTCCGCCGTCTTCTCCGACTGGACGAGGCTACCGGTTGGCTGAGCGTCCTCCACAGGATCGACCGGGAGGAAGTGGCCCAGTTACGGTTCGTGGTCACGGCGAGGGATCGCGGTCAGCCGCCGCGCACCGACCGGACGACCGTAGTCCTGGTGGTCCGGGATGAGAACGACAACGTTCCGGTCGTGGAGATACGGAAGATCGGACGGATCCTGGTGAGAGACGGAGTGGCGCTGGTACCGGAGAATGTTCTGGTGGACACACCGGTGGCTCTGGTTCAGGTGTCAGACCGTGACCAGGGGGAGAACGGGGCGGTTACGTGCACGGTGGTCGGGGACGTACCGTTCACCCTGAAACCGGCGGGAGAAACGGGGCTCCTGCCGCTGCCCGCGGACGACGCCTTCGACAGGTGACATGAAAACACAACACTATACACTTCTGATCCGTATTGATCTGTATAGAGGATTATTTAGACATTTGTTTGATTTTAATTTTTTAAGTAAAATTCAGAAAATTCCAGCATGGAAGAGGCTGAAATCGTTTTGAAGCATCAAAGTACAGCACCATACTATAAACCTGACAGCACCATAGTAATACTATTGGTGCATCAAAGTACAGCACCATACTATAAACCTGAGAGCACCATAGTAATACTATTGGTGCATCAAAGTACAGCACCATAATATAAACCTGAGAGCACCATAGTAATACTATTGGTGCATCAAAGTACAGCACCATACTATAAACCTGACAGCACCATAGTAATACTATTGGTGCATCAAAGTACAGCACCATACTATAAACCTGACAGCACCATAGTAATACTATTGGTGCATCAAAGTACAGCACCATACTATAAACCTGACAGCACCATAGTAATACTATTGGTGCATCAAAGTACAGCACCATACTATAAACCTGACAGCACCATAGTAATACTATTGGTGCATCAAAGTACAGCACCATACTATAAACCTGACAGCACCATAGTAATACTATTGGTGCATCAAAGTACAGCACCACACTATAAACCTGACAGCTAACTACATTTATTTGAAAATCACAAAAATCACATACACAAAGAATGTTCATTTTAGCCATATAAATTCAACATTTTCTATATTTAAACGTTTCGATGTAGCCCTCCTTCTACAGCAGGAAGTACTTATATTGACTCATTTTATTGTAATTTTTTTTATATTAATATTTAACCTTGTTTCCTCAGAAACCGTAAGAAGTACTTCCTCCACACGTCTGCCCTGTTGGACTACGAGGCCACTAAAGAGTATAGCGTGACCATCGTGGCGGTCGACTCTGGTTCCCCCTCTCTCTCCAGCAACAGCTCTCTCATGGTCAGGGTGGTCGACATCAACGACCACCCTCCAACCTTCGCCCAGGCCGTGGTCGAGGTCCACTTCGCCGAGAACAACCAACCGGGAGAGCGTGTGGTCACCGTGGTTGCGGCGGACGCCGATTCCGGCAAAAACGCAGAGATCGCGTATTCATTGGATACGTCCGTTAACGGCGTGTTCTATATTGATGCTGATAATGGGGATATCCGGGCGACGGGGGTTCTGGACCGGGAGGTCAGGGAGAGGTACGAGTTCCAGGTGATTGCCAGGGATAAGGGATCCCCCTCGCTGCAGGGGTCGGCCACGGTAGTAGTCATGGTGACCGACCGCAACGACAACGCTCCGAAGTTCGTCCAGGAAGTGTTCACGTTCTACGTGAAGGAGAACCTCCTCGCCAACAGCCCCGTCGGCATGGTAACGGTAACGGACGCGGATGAGGGCGAGAACGCAGAGCTGAGTCTTTTCGTAGAGATGGACGAAGACGAAGGAGAAGAGGGGGATGGAGAGGTGGAGGGAGGAAGAGGGGAGAAGAACAAGGGGGTAGAAGAAACCTTCTCCATAGAGAACAACACCGGGACGATCTTCTCCTCCGTGTCCTTCGACCGGGAACGCCGCTCCACCTACACCTTCCGCGTCCGGGCCGTCGACGGTGGAGCTCCGCGTCGCTCTGCCACAGCGACAGTCTCCCTCATCGTAACCGACGAGAACGACAACGCCCCCTCCGTGACCTCACCCACCAACGAATCCTACACCCTCCTCCCCCCGGCCTCCTCCACGCGGACCATCGTCAGAACCGTGGCCGCCTTGGACTCTGACTTTGGCCGCAATGCTGACCTGCGCTTCTCCCTGGTAGGAGGGAACCCCTTCAGGCTGTTTGAGATCGGCCTGGCCAGTGGAGTGATCACCGTGGCGGAGCCCTTAGAGAGGAGACACAGGGGGCTGCATCGCCTGGTGGTCAGGGTCAACGACAGCGGGGAACCGTCGCTCTGCGCCACCGCGCTGGTCCACGTCTTCATCAACGAGAGTCTGGTCAACGCTACGCTGGTGGACGCACAGGTAATTATCAATATGACTTTGGCTGTGTCCCAAATGGCACCCTGTTCCCTATAAAGTGCACTAGCCGCCCCATTGGGCTCTGGTCAAATGTAGTGCATTATATAGGGAATAGGGTGCCAATTGGGACGCATTCATACTGTACATGCATACCTCTACTCTATTCCATTCCATTCTGACTTTGGTGACATTGAGTCCATTTGTCAAGGGCATACTGTTCTATACAGGCTATATATACACTTCTCCTGCTCAATAGCTTAGAATGGGGCAATGCAATGCACCTCCCTATAATGGAATGGGAGGGATTGATTAGAACAATTTAGAATGGAATAGTATAACAAATGAGAATGGAATTCTAGAATGGAACAAATTATAATGGAACAATAGAATGGAATAAATGAGGAAGGGACAATAGAATGGTATAATGGAATGGGGCCGCTCAGAAAAGGCCATCGTTTCATCTTTTAATAAGAACAGTGTAGACCAGGCCAGAGCAATAGAGGGCAGACAAATGGATGGGTCAGCCCAACAATATCACACTTCATTCAACTACTCAAGGGCTTGATGATTAGTTAAAGTAGTTTAATCAGGTGTGCTAGTGTTGGGCTAGAACAAAAACGTGCAAGCTAGGGAGGCCCCAGAACTCAAGGTCTAAGTTGACGCGTGTAACTGCGGTCCAGAGTTTCTCCTGGTACAGGTTACAGGGTTAGGAAAACTCCTGGCTATGAAGATACAGTTGAAGTCGGAAGTTTACATACACTTAGGTTAGAGTCATTAAAACTCGTTTTTCAACCACTCCACTAATTTCTTGTTAACAAACTATAGTTTTGCAAGTCGGTTAGGGTATCTACTTTGTGCATGACACAAGTTATTTTTCCAACAATTGTTTACAGACTTATAATTTACTGTATCACAATTCCAGTAGGTCAGAAGTTTACATATACTAAGTTGACTGTGCCTTTAAACAGCTTGGAAAATTCCAGAAAATGATGTCATGGCTTCTGATAGGCTAATTTACATCATTTGAGTCAATTGGAGGTGTACCTGTGGATGTATTTCAAGGCCTACCTTCAAACTCAGTACCTCTTTGCTTGACATCATGGGAAAATCAAAAGCAATCAGCCAAGACCTCAGGAAAAAAAGTGTAGACCTCCACAAGTCTGGTTCATCCTTGGGAGCAATTTCCAGACGCCTGAAGGTACCACGTTCATCTGTACAAACAATAGTACGCAAGTATAAACACCATGGGACCCCGCAGCCATCATACCGCTCAGGAAGGAGACGCGTTCTGTCTCCTAGAGATGCTCCAAAACCGCCATAAAAAAGCCAGACTACGGTTTGCAACTGCACATGGGGATAAAGATCGTACTTTTTGGAGAAATGTCCTCTGGTTTGATGAAACAAAATTAGAACTGTTTGGCCATAATGACCATCGTTTTGTTTGGAGGAAAAAGGGGGCTGCTTGCAAGCCGAAGAACACCATCCCAACCGTGAAGAACGGGGGTGGCAGCATCATGCTGTGGGGGTGCTTTGCTGCAGGAGGGACTGGTGCACTTCACAAAATAGATGGCATCATGAGGAAGGAAAATTATGTGGATATATTGAAGCAAAATCTCAATACATCAGTCAGGAAGTTAAAGCTTGGTCGCAAATGGGTCTTGCAAATGGACAATGACCCCAAGCTTACTTCCAAAGTTGTGGCAAAATGGCTTAAGGACAACAAAGTCAAGGTATTGGAGTGGCCATCACAAAGCCCTGACCTCAATCCTAGAAAAGCAAGGAGGCCTACAAACCTGACTCAGTTACACCAGCTCTGTCAGGAGGAATGGGCCAAAATTCACCCAACTTATTGTGGGAAGCTTGTGGAAGGCTACCCGAAACGTTTGACCCAAGTTAAACAATTTAAAGGCAATGCTACCAAATACTATGTATATGTGTATGTAAACTTCTGACCCGCTGGGAATGCGATGGAAGAAATACAATCTGAAATAAATAATTCTCTTTACTATTATTCTGACATTTCACATTCTTAAAATAAAATGGTGATCCTAACTGACCTAAAACAGGGAATTTTTACTAGGATTAAAAGTCAGGAATTGTAAAAAACTGAGTTTAAATATATTTGGCTAAGGTGTATGTAAACTTCTGACTTCAACTGTACATTTCCATCTAGCTTCTCATTGGCCAACTTGTGACTCCTACTGATAAAAAGAGTTGAGTCATTTTCTGCTGCATTGCCATTTCATTCACTAATCACTTTGGCATCCTTCTACTATCACACACACACACACACACACACACACACACACACACACACACACACACACACACACACACACACACACACACACACACACACACACACACACACACACACACACACACACACACACACACACACACACACACACACACACACACACACACCCCCACACCACACACACACACACACACACACACACATCACACACACACACACACACACACACACACACACACACACACACACACACACACACACACACCTTTGGCATCCTTCCACTATCACACACACACACACACACACACACACACACACACACACACTTTGGCATCATTCCACTGTCAGAGAGAGTTCCTTATGAGATGGATGTAGTAACACAAGCACTTCACTGCATCATCTGTGTCCGCGACCAATAAACTTTGATTTGATGTCCTTCTAGTCCATTACTGTATATTAAGAGCTGTGCTCTATTGGGCTGTTCCAGTCAAACTAAACTGTCCATGGTGTAATGTAGAGGGGTTCTAGATTACACAACATGCTTCAACACATCACAATCCATTGTTCCATAGAATCATACTATCATTCCATTGTTCCATAGAATCATACTATCATTCCATTGTTCCATAGAATCATACTATCATTCCATTGTTCCATAGAATCATACTATCATTCCATTGTTCCATAGAATCATACTATCATTCCATTGTTCCATAGAATCATACTATCATTCCATTGTTCCATAGAATCATACTATCATTCCATTGTTCCATAGAATCATACTATCATTCCATTGTTCCATAGAATCATACTATCATTCCATTGTTCCATAGAATCATACTATCATTCCATTGTTCCATAGAATCATATTATCATTCCATTGTGTTCTGGTCCCCTTCTACCGTTCTATTGCAATCAAATGTCTGGTTCTAAGCCGGGGCTTCTCATGTCCGGTTCTTTCCGTGGCCCACGTAACCTGTCCCAGGCATAACTCTGTGCCCCAGTTAATAGGCTTCAACTTGGACCTGGAGTTCTCCTTCATTTTCAGCCATAACAAGGGCCCAGGGTATTTCATGTTTAGGTCACATGGTAATGAATAACTCCTGGCCCTAAAACTACACCGCTAGCTATCGCTACATGGCTAGCTAAAGCTACACGCTAGCTAAAGCTGCAACTCTAGCTAAAACTACACCGCTAGCTATCGCTACATGGCTAGCTATCGCTACATGGCTAGCTATCGCTACATGGCTAGCTAAAGCTGCAACTCTAGCTAAAACTACACCGCTAGCTATTCATTGTATCTATATCAAGAGAGGCACTACCTGCAGAGTGAAAGGGTTCTGGTGTTTAAAGCTAAGCAGTACAAACCTTGGTGCAGCAGAGTGGAAGACTCCTGGGGGAGCTGGGGAGGGAGGGAGGGATGTGACAGGATGGATGATGAGGCACTGCTAGATCTAAAGTGGTAGTGCTGCACTCTCCTGTTGAACACAGGGAGATGTGCGCGCACGCACACACACACACACACACACAGGAGTGCAGTAATGCGCACACATACATTTTGCAGAAAAACGCATACACACACACCTAGCACCCACCTAGCAGATACACATACACACACATAGCAGAGACACACACACACACACACACACACAGTGTGCTAGAGGCATGCTCAGCAGAATGTGAATGGGACAGAAGAAGACTGCAGAACAGAGGAGAACAGAGCAGAGGAGAATGGAGGAGAACACAGAACAGAGAAGAACAGAACAGAGGAGAACAGAGAACAGAACAGAGGAGAACAGAACAAAGAAGAACAGAACAGAGGAGAACAGAGAACAGAGGAGAACAGAACAGAAGAGAACAGAACAGAACAGAACAGAGAAGAGCAGAACAGAGGAGAACAGAACAGAAGAGAACAGAGGAAAACAGATCAGAACAGAGGAGATCAGAGAACAGAGCAGAGAACAGAGGAGAACAGAGCAGAGAACAGAGCAGAGAACAGAGGAGAACAGAGCAGAGAACAGAGGAGAACAGAACAGAGAACAGAGGAGAACAGAGGAGAACAGAGCAGAGAACAGAGGAGAACAGAGCAGAGAACAGAGGAGAACAGAACAGAGAACAGAGGAGAACAAAGCAGAGAACAGAGGAGAACAGAGCAGAGAACAGAGCAGAGGAGAACAGAGAACAGAGGAGAACAGAGAACAGAGAACAGAAGAGAACAGAGAACAGATGAGACCAGAACAGATGAGAACAGAACAGAGGAGAACAGAGAACAGAGGAGAACAGAGAACAGAAGAGAACAGAGAACAGAACAGAAGAGAACAGAACCAGGCAACAGCAGAACAATAGAATGGAACAGAGAAAAGGGGCTCAATGGAACCAATATACACTGCTCAAAAAAATAAAGGGAACACTTAAACAACACAATGTAACTCCAAGTCAATCACACTTCTGTGAAATCAAACTGTCCACTTAGGAAGCAACACTGATTGACAATAAATTTCACATGCTGTTGTGCAAATGGAATAGACAACGGGTGGAAATTATAGGCAATTAGCAAGACACCCCCAATAAAGAAATGGTTCTGCAGGTGGTGACCACAGACCACTTCTCAGTTCCTATGCTTCCTGGCTGATGTTTTGATCACTTTTGAATGCTGGCGGTGCTTTCACTCTAGTGGTAGCATGAGACGGAGTCTACAACCCACACAAGTGGCTCAGGTAGTGCAGCTCATCCAGGATGGCACATCAATGCGAGCTGTGGCAAGAAGGTTTGCTGTGTCTGTCAGCGTAGTGTCCAGAGCATGGAGGCGCTACCAGGAGACAGGCCA
>NW_025533668.1:415000-450000 GCF_020615455.1 Coregonus clupeaformis | reverse complement strand
CTGCGGGAGTTTGGTGTTCACGCACATACAGCACACACACACACACACACACACACACACACACACACACACACACACACACATGGACGGTCTAATGAATTATTGATTAGTGAGGGTAATTAACTCCTCTGCAGCCGCAGCGTGTGACCTCCCATAACTTCAGTAAGCCCTAGATTTTAGAAGTGTGTGTGTGTGTGTGTGATTAGTGTAGGAATGAGTGCGTCTGAAGGACTACTGTGTATGTAGCCTACTAATATATGAGAGAGAGAGAGAGAGAGAGAGAGAGAGAGAGAGAGAGAGAGAGAGAGAGAGAGAGAGAGAGAGAGAGTTGGATGGAATGAGAGACAGACAGAGAGAGAGGGCAGTGTGTCCATATTGACTGTAGCATAGTGTCATGTGACAGTGATCAGTACTGTGAGTGATGGAGGGTTGGTGCCAGAGGGTTTAACGGTGACCCACATCACTTCCCTACCCTCCCTTGCTGGCTGGCTAGCACCCAAACCATCCCTCTATCCCCCTCTTTATCTCTGTCCCACTCTCTCCATCTCTCTAACCCTAACCTACATCTCAGACCCACTACCTTTCCCTCCCTCGCTGCTCTCCTCTCTCTCTCTCTCTCTCTCTCTCTCTCTCTCTCTCTCTCTCTCTCTCTCTCTCTCTCTCTCTCTCTCTCTCTCTCTCTCTCTCTCTCTCTCTCTCTCTCTCTCTCTCTCTCTCTCTCTCTCTCTCTCTCTCTCTCTCTCTCTCTCTCTCCTGACATCTGATAAAGCACAATTCAGCATTTTCACTAGTAAGACTTCTTCTTTTACTGCAGTGAGCTCTCTCTCTCTCTGTCTCTCTCTGTCTCTCTCTCTCTCTCTCTCTCTCTCTCTCTCTCTCTCTCTCTCTCTTCTCGCTCTCTCTGTGTGGACTGCCTTTCTAGGGAGTTTTCCTAGCCACCGTGCTTCTACACCTGCATTACTAGCTGTTTGGGGTTTTAGGCTGGGTTTCTGTAAAGCACTTCGAGATATTAGCTGATGTAAGAAGGGCTATATAAAATAAAATTGATTGATTGATTGATGTACAGAGCCACAGAGGCTGAATCGAACTGGACCTCTGGCCACGGCCGAGCAGAATTAGTCTGCTTACACACACACAAATCAATGTCTGTTAATAGGGCCAGGAAGAATGCAGTCGGAGGTTGACGCTGCTGTTTTCTTCATGATGGTTCCTAGAGCTACTGTAGGCAGAGTCAACGTCAGGACATTACCAAGCTAGCTAACCTCACACACACCCTCTCCACACACAATGTCTGTTTTTACCTAACAAGGCCAGTCTATAGATGGATAGTGTCCAGGGTTGGATGGTTTCCAGATTTTCATATCCTTGCACCGTCCTTCTCTCCCACCGGGATTTACGGTATTACCGGCTTAGTACACAAGGGGCGCCAGCTCATAAAGTCTATACACATAAAGTTATACACATATAGGTAGGAGCTGCCGAATGGCATTTTTGATGAGTTTGGACATTTTACAAGCGAATGTGAACGAGAGACATTGTGCAAATGAACACATTTTTGACGTATGCTTGTCTGAAGGAAGAACAGTACTGTATACACACTGTGTCTGTGTGGAATCTGGGAGTCGCTAGGGCAACGGGCCTGCCTGCTCTGCTCGGAGAAGATGGGGGCGGAGCAAAAAAAACTAGGAAATCAAGCTGCAGTGGCAGCTATGTAGTTAATTAATCCAAAGGGCTTTGACTTTCCAAACACGGCAGAAAGCTAACACAATATGATGCCCCGTGACCTTATTCAATCAGCCACTTACTTAGATAACTAGCAAGTTAAACGTAGGGCTCGCCCTAATGCATTACTCTTCGTTTTTCAGGAAAAAAAGAGATAAAACGCATAAACATCTTGCTGCGTTTTGTAATTGCAGATCTAAAACGCTTCCTGTTGTAATTTCTGCTCAGCATCAAACTCATTTTGTGCTTCAGTTGCACTTTTCCACGAACTGACAGCAGACAAGCGCTCTGACTGATGTGTAGCTACTTTTCTCGGGTACTTTTCTCGGTGTAACCAGCCTACTTTTCTCCTTTTTGGGACCATACTTTTCTCTGGTGTCCCCTTTGATGAAATGCTGGGATTAACTTTAAGCAACACATTAGGAAATGTAGTGGGTTACATTATTGCTATGATAAACATTATTGCTATGATGGCCGTGCGTCATTTTTTTAGCGAAAAAAAAATAACCTTGCTTTTTACATTGTAAGCAAAATGTACTGCCAGCCAAATAGTGTTGCACTTCCGTTGTCATCTGATGAAAATGAAGCTATTTTCTGCCCGAATGTGTTGCACTAATGTATTTTTCTGTGAAGGAAAACTATAGTTTCAAGTCCCTGATCGCACTATTGAAGCCAAAACAACCCTGTTGACTTTCAGTATAAAACGTGACTCCTGACATTACACAGCTGGACTCACCTGCTCCCACTTTCTCCTGTTGCGCTATTAACAAACAAACACGTCACTGGGTCAACTGTTCTGGGGAACTACGGTGAGCTTCATAATGTCAAATAATGTGACCGGTGAAATGAACAACGCAATCTGCTTTATCTGCTAACGTATTGCACAAGTTGATACTGCAGGTATTTACTTAAAAAGTAGCGACAAATATATACCGCCCAAGCCTAATAGTGTCCAATAGGATAATAATATGCCATTTAGCAGACACTTTTATCCAAGCGACTTACAGTCATACGTGCAACATATGTATGGGTGGTCCCGGGACGAACCCACTACCTCGTCCGCGCCGTGCTCTCCAGCTGAGCTACAGAGGATAGATAGGATAGGATCTATCTATGGAGATGAGATGTATAGGTGAATAGTGTCCAATAGGATCTATCTATGGAGATGAGATGTATAGGTGAATAGTGTCCAATAGGATCTATCTATGGAGATGAGATGTATAGGTGAATAGTGTCCAATAGGATCTATCTATGGAGATGAGATGTATAGGTGAATAGTGTCCAATAGGATCTATCTATGGAGATGAGATGTATAGGTGAATAGCGTCCAATAGGATCTATCTATGGAGATGAGATGTATAGGTGAATAGTGTCCCAATAGGATCTATCTATGGAGATGAGATGTATAGGTGAATAGTGTCCAATAGGATCTATCTATGGAGATGATATGTATAGGTGAATAGTGTCCAATAGGATCTATCTATGGAGATGAGATGTATAGGTGAATAGTGTCCAATAGGATCTATTTATAGAGATGAGATGTATAGGTGAATAGTGTCCAATAGGATCTATCTATGGAGATGAGATGTATAGGTGAATAGCGTCCAATAGGATCTATCTATAGAGATGAGATGTATAGGTGAATAGTGTCCAACAGGATCTATCTATGGAGATGAGATGTATAGGTGAATAGTGTCCAATAGGATCTATCTATGGAGATGAGATGTATAGGTGAATAGTGTCCAATAGGATCTATCTATGGAGATGAGATGTATAGGTGAATAGTGTCCAATAGGATCTATCTATGGAGATGAGATGTATAGGTGAATAGTGTCCAATAGGATCTATCTATAGAGATGAGATGTATAGGTGAATAGTGTCCAATAGGATCTATCTATGGAGATGAGATGTATAGGTGAATAGTGTCCCAATAGGATCTATCTATGGAGATGAGATGTATAGGTGAATAGCGTCCAATAGGATCTATCTATGGAGATGAGATGTATAGGTGAATAGCGTCCAATAGGATCTATCTATAGAGATGAGATGTATAGGTGAATAGTGTCCAATAGGATATATCTATGGAGATGAGATGTATAGGTGAATAGCGTCCAATAGGATCTATCTATGGAGATGAGATGTATAGGTGAATAGTGTCCAATAGGATCTATCTATGGAGATGAGATGTATAGGTGAATAGTGTCCAATAGGATCTATCTATAGAGATGAGATGTATAGGTGAATAGCGTCCAATAGGATCTATCTATGGAGATGAGATGTATAGGTGAATAGTGTCCAATAGGATCTATCTATGGAGATGAGATGTATAGGTGAATAGTGTCCAATAGGATCTATCTATGGAGATGAGATGTATAGGTGAATAGTGTCCAATAGGATCTATCTATGGAGATGAGATGTATAGGTGAATAGTGTCCAATAGGATCTATCTATGGAGATGAGATGTATAGGTGAATAGTGTCCAATAGGATCTATCTATGGAGATGATAATATAATAATATAATATGCCATTTAGCAGACGCTTTTTATCCAAAGCGACTTACAGTCGTGCGTGCATACATTTTTGTGTATGGGTGGTCCCGGGGATCGAACCCACTACCTTGGCGTTACAAGCGCCGTGCTCTACCAGCTGAGCTACAGAGGTGTATAGGTGAATAGATGTATAGAAGATGTATAGGTGAATAGCGTCCAATAGGATCTATCTATGGAGATGAGATGTATAGGTGAATAGTGTCCAATATGATCTATCTATGGAGATGAGATGTATAGGTGAATAGCGTCCAATAGGATCTATCTATGGAGATGAGATGTATAGGTGAATAGTGTCCAATAGGATCTATATATGGAGATGAGATGTATAGGTGAATAGTGTCCAACAGGATCTATCTATGGAGATGAGATGTATAGGTGAATAGCGTCAATAGGATATATCTATGGAGATGAGATGTATAGGTGAATAGTGTCCAATAGGATCTATCTATGGAGATGAGATGTATAGGTGAATAGTGTCCAATAGGATCTATCTATGGAGATGAGATGTATAGGTGAATAGCGTCCAATAGGATCTATCTATGGAGATGAGATGTATAGGTGAATAGTGTCCAATAGGATCTATCTATGGAGATGAGATGTATAGGTGAATAGTGTCCAATAAGATCTATCTATGGAGATGAGATGTATAGGTGAATAGCGTCCAATAGGATCTATCTATGGAGATGAGATGTATAGGTGAATAGTGTCCAATAGGATCTATCTATGGAGATGAGATGTATAGGTGAATAGCGTCCAATAGGATCTATCTATGGAGATGAGATGTATAGGTGAATAGTGTCCAATAGGATCTATCTATGGAGATGAGATGTATAGGTGAATAGTGTCCAATAGGATCTATCTATGGAGATGAGATGTGTAGGTGAATAGTGTCCAATAGGATCTATCTATGGAGATGAGATGTATAGGTGAATAGCGTCAATAGGATCTATCTATGGAGATGAGATGTATAGGTGTATAGGTGAATAGTGTCCAATAGGATCTATCTATGGAGATGAGATGTATAGGTGAAAAGCGTCCAATAGGATCTATCTATGGAGATGAGATGTATAGGTGAATAGTGTCCAATAGGATCTATCTATGGAGATGAGATGTATAGGTGAATAGTGTCCAATAGGATCTATCTATGGAGATGAGATGTATAGGTGAATAGCGTCCAATAGGATCTATCTATGGAGATGAGATGTATAGGTGAATAGTGTCCAATAGGATCTATCTATGGAGATGAGATGTGTAGGTGAATAGTGTCCAATGGATCTATCTATGGAGATGAGATGTATAGGTGAATAGTGTCCAATAGGATCTATCTATGGAGATGAGATGTATAGGTGAATAGCGTCCAATAGGATCTATCTATGGAGATGAGATGTATAGGTGAATAGTGTCCAATAGGATATATCTATGGAGATGAGATGTATAGGTGAATAGCGTCCAATAGGATCTATCTATGGAGATGAGATGTATAGGTGAATAGTGTCCAATAGGATCTATCTATGGAGATGAGATGTATAGGTGAATAGTGTCCAATAGGATCTATCTATGGAGATGAGATGTGTAGGTGAATAGTGTCCAATAGGATCTATCTATGGAGATGAGATGTATAGGTGAATAAGCGTCCAATAGGATCTATCTATGGAGATGAGATGTATAGGTGTATAGGTGAATAGTGTCCAATAGGATCTATCTATGGAGATGAGATGTATAGGTGAAAAGCGTCCAATAGGATCTATCTATGGAGATGAGATGTATAGGTGAATAGTGTCCAATAGGATCTATCTATGGAGATGAGATGTATAGGTGAATAGTGTCCAATAGGATCTATCTATGGAGATGAGATGTATAGGTGAATAGTGTCCAATAGGATCTATCTACGCCGTGTTATTCCCATAATTGGTGTGTTTCAATGAGGATGAGGAGGAAAGGGGATGTCCTGCTGCTGTTAGAGGGACTGATTGGAAAAGCAGCTTTACTCTTGTGTCCCAAATGGTTCCCTATCCCCTATATAGTGCACTTTGGCCTATAGGGTCCTGGTCAGAAGTAGTGCACTAATATAGGGAGCCATTTGGGGATGCTGGCAGTATATAGAGGGACGAAATCTCCCCAGTGG
The DNA here is from genome assembly GCF_020615455.1 of Coregonus clupeaformis. Lineage (NCBI taxonomy): Eukaryota > Metazoa > Chordata > Actinopteri > Salmoniformes > Salmonidae > Coregonus > Coregonus clupeaformis. The sequence continues at coordinate 443,603 of NW_025533668.1, read as the reverse complement.
ATTAAATTATGATCAACATCTGTCACACACACGCTCATAAGCACACAGATGCAGACACACACACAATACACACACACACACACACACACACACACACAGCAGGGACAAACACACACAGCGGACACACACACATGTGAACAGATAAAGACAGATACACGTTTACTCTCTAACACACAAACACAAACCGATCTAGAGAAACACACACACACACACGCACACACACACACACACACACACACACACACACACACACACACACACACACACACACACCCAACCCTGCCCTGCCATATGGTGCTACCTTAATAATGGTGGTAGACACCAGCTGTTACATTGTGTTGACTAGGAAAGGAGCAGAGTGGGTGAGGAGGGAGAGGGTTATGGACAGATTGGGGTGAGGGGTGAGGAGGGAGAGGTTATGGACAGATTGGGGTGAGAGATGTTAGTGGGTGAGGAGGGGGAGGTTATGGACAGATTGGGGTGAGAGATGTTAGTGGGTGAGGAGGGGGAGGTTATGAGGTGAGGGGGTGAGTGAGGTTAGTGGGTGAGGAGGGGGAGGTTATAGACAGATTGGGGTGAGATAGGTTAGTGGGTGAGGAGGGGGAGGTTATGAGGTGAGGGGTGAGGGGTGAGTGAGGTTAGTGGGTGAGGAGGGGGAGGTTCTAGAAGGATTGGGGTGAGGAGTGAGAGAGGTTAGTGGGTGAGGAGGGAGAGGTTATGGACAGATTGGGGTGAGAGAGGTTAGTGGGTGAGGAGGGGGAGGTTATTGTGAGTGAGGTTAGTGGGTGAGGAGGGGGAGGTTATAGAGCAGATTGGGGTGAGATAGGTTAGTGGGTGAGGAGGGGGAGAGGTTATGAGGGTGAGGGGTGAGGGGGTGAGGGGTGAGTGAGGTTAGTGGGTGAGGAGGGGGAGGTTATAGAAGGATTGGGGTGATGAGTGAGTGAGGTTAGTGGGTGAGGGAGGGGAGGTTATGAGGTGAGGGGCGAGGGGTATTGAAAGGTGAGGGTGAGGTTATTGAGGGGTGAGGGGTATGGACTCTAGTTGACTCTCTAGTTGACTCTCTATCTGACTCTCTAGTTGACTCTCTAGCTGACTCTCTATCTGACTCTCTATCTGACTCTCTAGCTGACTCTCTAGCTGACTCTCTAGCTGACTCTCTATCTGACTCTCTATCTGACTCTCTAGCTGACTCTCTATCTGACTCTCTATCTGACTCTCTATCTGACTCTCTAGCTGACTCTCTATCTGACTCTCTATCTGACTCTCTAGCTGACTCTCTAGCTGACTTTATGACTCTCTTACTGACTCTCTATCTGACTCTCTAGCTGACTCTGTATCTGACTCTCTAGTTGACTCTCTATCTGACTCTCTATCTGACTCTCTAGCTGACTCTCTAGCTGACTCTCTAACTGACTCTCTATCTGACTCTAGCTGACTCTCTAGTTGACTCTCTATCTGACTCTCTATCTGACTCTCTAGCTGACTCTCTATCTGACTCTCTAGCTGACTCTCTAGCTGACTCTGTATCTGACTCTCTAGCTGACTCTCTAGCTGACTCTATCTGACTCTCTAGTTGACTCTCTAGTTGACTCTCTAGTTGACTTTATGACTCTCTTACTGACTCTCTAGCTGACTCTCTAGCTGACTCTCTAGCTGACTCTCTAGCTGACTCTCTAACTGACTCTCTATCTGACTCTCTAGCTGACTCTCTATCTGACTCTCTATCTGACTCTCAGCTGACTCTCTAGTTGACTCTCTAGCTGACTCTCTAACTGACTCTCTATCTGACTCTCTAACTGACTCTATCCGACTCTATCTGACTCTCTAGCTGACTCTCTATCTGACTCTCTATCTGACTCTCTATCTGACTCTAGCTGACTCTCTAGTTGACTCTCTAGCTGACTCTCTAACTGACTCTCTATCTGACTCTCTAACTGACTCTATCTGACTCTCTATCTGACTCTCTAGCTGACTCTATCTGACTCTCTAGCTGACTCTCTAGCTGACTCTCTAGCTGACTCTCTAACTGACTCTCTAGCTGACTCTCTAGCTGACTCTCTATCTGACTCTCTAACTGACTCTCTAGCTGACTCTATCTGACTCTATCTGACACTCTATCTGACTCTCTAGCTGACTCTCTAACCGACTCTCTAGCTGACTCTCTATCTGACTCTCTAACTGACTCTCTAGCTGACTCTATCTGACTCTATCTCGACACTCTATCTGACTCTCTAGCTGACTCTATCTGACTCTAGCTGACTCTCTAGCTGACTCTCTAGCTGACTCTCTAACTGACTCTCTAGCTGACTCTCTATCTGACTCTCTAACTGACTCTCTAGCTGACTCTATCTGACTCTATCTGACACTCTATCTGACTCTCTAGCTGACTCTCTAACTGACTCTCTAGCTGACTCTCTATCTGACTCTCTATCTGACTCTCTAGCTGACTCTCTAACTGACTCTCTAGCTGATTCTCTAGCTGACTCTCTAACTGACTCTCTAACTGACTCTCTAGCTGATTCTCTAGCTGACTCTCTAACTGACTCTCTTGCTGACACTATCTGACTCTATCTGACACTCTATCTGACTCTCTAGCTGACTCTCTAACTGACTCTCTAGCTGACTCTCTATCTGACTCTCTATCTGACTCTCTAGCTGACTCTCTAACTGACTCTCTAGCTGATTCTCTAGCTGACTCTCTAACTGACTCTCTATCTGACTCTCTAGCTGACTCTCTAGTTGACTCTCTATCTGACTCTCTATCTGACTCTCTAGCTGACTCTCTATCTGACTCTCTAGCTGACTCTCTAGCTGACTCTGTATCTGACTCTCTAGCTGACTCTCTAGCTGACTCTATCTGACTCTCTAGTTGACTCTCTAGTTGACTCTCTAGTTGACTTTATGACTCTCTTACTGACTCTCTAGCTGACTCTCTAGCTGACTCTCTAGCTGACTCTCTAGCTGACTCTCCTAACTGACTCTCTATCTGACTCTCTAGCTGACTCTCTAGTTGACTCTCTAGCTGACTCTCTAGCTGACTCTCTAGCTGACTCTCTAGTTGACTCTCTAGCTGACTCTCTAACTGACTCTCTATCTGACTCTCTAACTGACTCTATCTGACTCTCTAGCTGACTCTCTAGTTGACTCTCTAGCTGACTCTCTAGCTGACTCTCTAGCTGACTCTCTATCTGACTCTCTAGCTGACTCTCTAGCTGACTCTCTAGCTGACTCTCTGAGTTGACTCTCTAGTTGACTCTCTAGCTGACTCTCTAGTTGACTCTCTAGCTGACTCTCTAGTTGACTCTCTAGCTGACTCTCTAGCTGACTCTCTAGCTGACTCTCTAGTTGACTCTCTAGCTGACTCTCTAGCTGACTCTCTAGCTGACTCTCTAACTGACTCTCTATCTGACTCTCTAACTGACTCTCTATCTGACTCTCTAGCCGACTCTCTAGCTGACTCTCTAGCTGACTCTCTATCTGACTCTCTAGCTGACTCTCTATCTGACTCTCTAGCTGACTCTCTAGCTGATTCTCTATCTGACTCTCTAGCTGACTCTCTAGCTGACTCTCTAGCTGACTCTCTAGTTGACTCTCTAGCTGACTCTCTAGCTGACTCTCTAGCTGACTCTCCTAGCTGACTCTCTAGCTGACTCTCTAGTTGACTCTCTAGCTGACTCTCTAACTGACTCTCCTATCTGACTCTCTAACTGACTCTCTATCTGACTCTCTAGCTGACTCTCTAGTTGACTCTCTAGCTGACTCTCTAGCTGACTCTCTAGCTGACTCTCTAGTTGACTCTCTAGCTGACTCTATCTGACTCTATCTGACACTCTATCTGACTCTCTAGCTGACTCTCTAACTGACTCTCTAGCTGACTCTCTATCTGACTCTCTAACTGACTCTCTAGCTGACTCCTATCTGACTCTATCTGACACTCTATCTGACTCTCTAGCTGACTCTATCTGACTCTAGCTGACTCTCTAGCTGACTCTCTAGCTGACTCTCTAACCGACTCTCTAGCTGACTCCCTATCTGACTCTATCTGACACTCTATCTGACTCTCTAGCTGACTCTATCTGACTCTAGCTGACTCTCTAGCTGACTCTCTAGCTGACTCTCTAACTGACTCTCTAGCTGACTCTCTATCTGACTCTCTATCTGACTCTCTAGCTGACTCTATCTGACTCTATCTGACACTCTATCTGACTCTAGCTGACTCTCTAACTGACTCTCTAGCTGACTCTCTATCTCGACTCTCTATCTGACTCTCTAGCGACTCTAACTGACTCTCTAGCTGATTCTCTAGCTGACTCTCTAACTGACTCTCTAACTGACTCTCTAGCTGATTCTCTAGCTGACTCTCTAACTGACTCTCTTGCTGACACTATCACCCAAAATAGGAGAGTAGAGAGGGGGAGAGATGGACGGAAAGAGGGAGAGAGGGAGGGAAGGGGGACAGAGGAGGGAAGAGAGAGAGAGGAGGGGAAGAGAGTCAGAGAGGGGAAGAGGGACAGAGGGGGGAAGAGGGACAGAGAGGGGAAGAGGGACAGAGGAGGGGAAGAGAGAGAGAGGAGGGGAAGAGGGACAGAGGAGGGGAAGAGAGAGAGATGAGGAAGAGAGAGAGAGGAGGGAAAGAGAGAGAGAGGAGGGGAAGAGAGAGAGAGGAGGGGAAGAGGGACAGAGGAGGGGAAGAGGGACAGAGGAGGGGAAGAGAGAGAGAGGAGGGGAAGAGAGAGAGAGGAGGGGAAGAGGGACAGAGGAGGGGAAGAGAGAGAGATGAGGGGAAGAGAGAGAGAGGAGAGGGGATGTAGATAGACAGAAGGAGGTGTATAGGAAGTGTCTGTTAGAGCATGATGGAGAGATAGAGACGATAGAGACAGGGAAATAGGGTTGTGTCCAGCTTGTTTGTTTACCATCGTGTGTGTGTGTGTTTGTGCATGCGTGTGTCTGAGAGAGACTTTGTTAATGCCTACTCCATGTTTGTACTGTTAAAAGGTATTGATTTCTAGCTGCCCAGAGGGACTATAAAAAGCTTTTTATGGACACTCACTAGAATATGTGTCAGAGGGAGAGAGAGTAGGAGGGGAGAGGGAGGGAGGGGGAGAGGGAGGGAGGGAGGGGAGAGAGAGGGAGGGAGGAGGGGGAGAGGGAGAGAGGGAGGAGGGGAAGAGGGAGGGAGGGAGGGAGAGCAGAAAAGAGACAGATTTGGAGTGAGGGGGACAGGGGGAGGGAGAGAGGGAGGAGGGGGAGAGGGAGAGAGGGAGGGAGGAGGGGGAGAGAGAGGGAGGGAGGAGGGAGGGAGGGAGGAGGGAGGGAGGGAGGGAGGGAGGGGGAGCAGGAAAGAGACAGATTTGGAGTGAGGGGGGACAGGGGGAGGGAGAGAGGGAGGAGGGGGAGAGGGAGAGAGGGAGGGGAGGAGGGGGGAGAGAGAGGGAGGGAGGGGAGGGAGGGAGGGAGGGAGGGAGGGAGGGGGAGCAGGAAAGAGACAGATTTGGAGTGAGGGGGACGGGGGGGGTTAGTGGGTAGAGAGAGAGAGCTAAGATTGTGTGTGTTTTGTTTGTGTCACATTAAGTAGCAAGGTCAGATAGCCTTGTGATGCAGTCCCTCTCTCTCCTGTTCTGTTTAGTGCAGCACATAGTGGTTGCGTCCCACAGGCACCCTATTCCCTACATAGTGCCATAGGACTGGTCAAAAGTAGTGCACTATTAAGGGAATAGGCGACACAGATAGTGTGTACCAATATTTAGGTTATAATGTTTCAAGGAGAGAAACTGGGAAAAGGCAGTGTGTTTTGTGTTTGTGTGTAACAGATGTCTGGTATAATGTATCCGGATACTCTGTACTTATTTTCTCTTTGTTTCAAACTGAGGAACTGAAATGACAGGAATGCCAGGCGTGTCATCCCCCACACACTGACAAGCTGTGGCAGGCAGAAACATGGAAACACACACACACACACACACACACGGAAACACACACGGAAACACACACACACACACACACACGGAAACACACACACACACGGAAACACACACACACGGAAACACACACACACGGAAACACACACACACACACACACGGAAACACACACACGGAAACACACACACACACACACACAGGAAACACACACACACGGAAACACACACACAATTCTGGACCCTTAAAACACACGCCACAGACACAGGCAGACACATTTACACATAATTACCTACACACACACTTTCAAACACATTTACAACCGCGTGTAACACAAACACACACACACACACAGGCGCGTGATGAGACAAGAGTGGCTTTGAAAGTTCTCTTACTTCACTGAGTTTCCACACACACACACACACACACTCACACACACAAACACACTGATGAGACCCCTTGCCGAGATTCCTGTCTCTCCTTCTCTCTCTCTCTCCTTTCTGTACATCACAAGTGCTTTTTGAAAGGATGTGCTTTACATTTCCCATCAATCTATTCACTCTTCTACCTAATAGTATTAGTAGAATGACTGGCTGTGGAATGAGCAGTTTGATCCTATGTATTAAACTGTATGGATCCTATACTGTCACGGAGATAGACTAACTGGTCAAATGTAGTGCACTATATAGGGAATAGGATGCCATTTGGTAGGCATCCTAGAAAGTCTCACTGCCTCCTTCTCACAAATGATCCAAAAATATAAAAATTAAATAAAGTTGGTTCAACACAGTGGTGGGTCATTTTGACCCTAGGACAACGTGTAGGGTTTTAAGCCATTTATTTCTAGTGTCTGTTTTCAGACATATTTGACCTGACTGGAACTCCTGGCTATGGAGTGACTTATGACTATATAACTCCCTACTGTAACTCCTGGCTATGGAGTGACTTATTGACTATAGAACTCCCTACTGGAACTCCCCTGGCTATTGAGTGACTTAGTGACTATAGAACTCCTACTGGAACTCCTGGCTATGGAGTGACTTAGTGACTATAGAACTCCTACTGGAACTCCTGGCTATGGAGTGACTTAGTGACTATAGAACTCCTACTGGAACCCTGGCTATTGAGTGACTTATTGACTATAGAACTCCTACTGGAACTCCTGGCTATTGAGTGACTTATTGACTATAGAACTCCCTACTGGAACTCCTGGCTATTGAGTGACTTATTGACTGTAGAACTCCTACTGTAACTGCTGGCTATTGAGTGACTTATTGACTATAGAACTCCAACTGGAACTCCTGGCTGTTGAGTGACTTATTGACTATAGAACTCCTAATTGAACTCCTGGCTATTGAGTGACTTATTGACTGTAGAACTCCTACTGTAACTGCTGGCTATTGAGTGACTTATTGACTATAGACCTCCTACTGGAACTCCTGGCTATTGAGTGACTTAGTGACTATAGAACTCCTACTGGAACTCCTGGCTATTGAGTGACTTATTGACTATAGAACTCCTACTGAACTCCCTGGCTATGGAGTGACTTAGTGACTATAGAACTCCTACTGGAACTCCTGGCTATTGAGTGACTTAGTGACTATAGAACTCCTACTGAACTCCTGGCTATTGAGTTACTTAGTGACTATAGAACTCCTACTGTAACTCCTGGCTATTGAGTGACTTAGTGACTATAGAACTCCTACTGTAACTCCTGGCTATTGAGTGACTTATTGACTATAGAACTCCACTGTAACTCCTGGCTATTGAGTGACTTAGTGACTATAGAACTCCTACTGGAACTCCTGGCTATTGAGTGACTTAGTGACTATAGAACTCCTACTGGAACTCCTGGCTATTGAGTGACTTATTGACTATAGAACTCCTAATGGAACTCCTGGCTGTTGAGTGACTTATTGACTGTAGAACTCCTACTGTAACTGCTGGCTATTGAGTGACTTATTGACTATAGACCTCCTACTGAAACTCCTGGCTATTGAGTGACTTAGTGACTATAGAACTCCTACTGGAACTCCTGGCTATTGAGTGACTTATTGACTATAGAACTCCTACTGCAACTCCTGGCTATGGAGTGACTTAGTGACTATAGAACTCCTACTGGAACTCCTGGCTATTGAGTGACTTAGTGACTATAGAACTCCCACTGGAACTCCTGGCTATTGAGTTACTTAGTGACTATAGAACTCCTACTGTAACTCCTGGCTATTGAGTGACTTAGTGACTATAGAACTCCTACTGTAACTCCTGGCTATTGAGTGACTTATTGACTATAGAACTCCTACTGTAACTCCTGGCTATTGAGTGACTTAGTGACTATAGAACTCCTACTGGAACTCCTGGCTATTGAGTGACTTAGTGACTATAGAACTCCTACTGGAACTCCTGGCTATTGAGTGACTTACATTACATTTCAGAATAAGGCTGTAACGTAACAAAATGTGAAAAAAATCAAGGGGTCTGAATACACTTTCCAAATGCACTGTAAATGTATTTCTGGAGGACAGTAGCGTATTCCATTTCATTGGTTCTAAATTCTAAAGGTACTCAATCTCATATCACCTTCACTGACACGGTAGGCTGTTAAGCAGCTTAGTGACTAGCTGAATTGAATTGAAAATCTAAACTAATCTTCTTCCTGACCACAGAATTGAAATAGGCATGCAGCAGTTGTTTATTTACCAAGAAGACCCAATCCTCAGTTAGCTAACAGAAATGTTTTAGAGCCTCATGGAAGTTACAGCCCTGTACGTTATTTTATAGTCAATGGTCTGTTCTATGTCTTTTCTATATAGACTGTTCTATGTCTATTGTATATAGACTGTTCTATGTCTATTCTATATAGACTGTTCTATGTCTTTTCTATATAGACTGTTCTATGTCTATTCCATGTAGACTGTTCTATATTATTCTGTGTTGTGTTTTCTCCTAAGTCTTGATTTCCTAGTCACCTAGTTGTGTTCTGGAATTCTTCTTTAGGTAATAAATAGGTGAGTAGTTGTCAGACTGTTGTGTTGCTTTGTGAGGAACATGTTTTATTTTTCTTCTTATTCCTTCCCAGCAGTAGCCTCCTTAAAGTGTTGTTGTGTACTTAACCTTGGTGGCACACACACACACACACTCACACACACACACATACACACACACACATACACACACACACACACACACACACACACACACACACACACACACACACACACACACACACACACACACACAAACACACATACACTGTTGTGTACGTAACCTTGGCTGCACTCTCCTCTGGATCCTCCACTGTTAGAGGGTCAGGGTTACCTCCTATAATCTATTCAATGGCCTTGTCCTTACTTCATCTCTCTCTCTCTCTCTCTCTCTCTCTCTCTCTCTCACTCTGTCTCTCTCTCCCTCTCTCTCTCATCTGTCTCTCTCTCCCCTCTCTGTCCCTTTCTCCCTCTCTGCTCTCTCTCTCTCTCACTCTCTCTCTCTCTCTCTCACTCTGTCTCTCTCTCTCTCTCTCGTCTCTCTCTCCCTCTCTCTGTCCCTATCTCCCTCTCTCTCTCTCTCTCTCTCTCTCTCTCTCTCTCTCTCTCTCTCTCTCTCTCTCTCTCTCTCTCTCTCTCCTATCTGCTCCCTCTTGGTCTCTCCCCCTCTCTCTCTCTCTCTCTCGTTCTAACTCTTTCTGAATCTCTCTGTCTCCAACTCCCTCCCCTTCCCTCCCTGTCCTGAGAATGTTAATGTGTTTTCATCTTTTAGCTTTTGATATGTAGTGATGGAAAATGTGTTTTTGCTGCAGGGGAACAGTATAAAACGGTATTTTTGTGCAATATATCTTTTATATATTATATATATAGATTTTATTTTTTATCTGCCAACAAAACATAGCCTCCATCTATCTGTATACACATACACACACCTCTTAGTTGTTAGATCTGAGAGAGAGAGAGAGAGAGAGAGAGAGAGAGAGAGAGAGAGAGAGAGAGAGAGAGAGAGAGAGAGAGAGGTAGAGAGAGAGAGAGAGAGAGAGAGAGATATTTATAGGCTGTGCCAGTGGCTAAAAAGCTAGAGGAAGAGATTGTGTGAAAGTTTGATGTTTGGAGGAAGATAGAGATGGAGCTAGGGTTAGAAGGAGAGAAGTAAGGTGAGGAGAGAGAGAAAGGTACCTCAAGACTCTTTGTGCAAGCTTGCCCTAGAGAGGAACACTTCCTGCTATCTCTCGCTCTCTCTATCTCTCTTCTCTCTCTCTCTCCCTCCCTCCTCTCTCAAGAAGATCAAGATATCATGGGTTTATCAATTTGACTTCAGATTCTGACGTTTATACACATTTCCCCAAAACATCAAATTCGAACTTGCTCCAAAAGTCAAATTTCAAAGTTAAGAGTTAAGGTTTGGGATAGGGTTAAAACATTAAGTTTAGTCACTCATTCTGAATGGTTAAATTAAGGGTTAAGATTTGGGATAGGGTTAAAATAAGAAATGTCTGTCTACCACTGCGATTGAACCCGCGATCCTCAGATCCGGAGTCAGCCACCCCCGTCCTTAACACCCCTAGTAAAATCCAAGCTTACTTGATGGTAATAGTTGCCCCTAGTGGCCAGTTTTGAAGGCATTTCCCGACGACCTCAGGACATAGACGTCCAATTTCGAAGTCAATCCTCAGCGATCTGGTTGGTGTGTGTGTGTGCAGTGCACTTGATCGTGTGTGTGTGTGTGTGTGTGTGTGTGTGTGTCTGACATACAGTTGAGTGGGCAGTCCTACGCCTGCAGCAACACTACATACCATATCTCCGACTTGTGTGTGTGTGTGTGTGTGTGTGTGTGTGTGTGTGTGTGTGTGTGTGTGTGTGTCTGTGTGTGTGTGTGTGTGTGTGTGTGTGTGTGTTCGTTCCTGACTTTGGGAATGATCCTTGCTCATCCCAACTTGCCTGTGCCTGTCTGTTAGAGAGGAGTAGACCAGGTAAGAGAAGAGCCCTCCCACACACACACACACACACACACACACACACACACACACACACACACACACACACACACACACACACACACACACACACACACACACACACACACACACACACACACACACACACACACACACACACACACACACACACACACACACACTCTTACAGTATAAACACACACACACACACACACACACTCTCTCTCTCAGGTGTGAATGCGCTAGATAAGAGACCTTGTCTGCCTACACATTACAGAGAACTGCCCGTGGTGCTTCCACATGGAGGCATTAAAATAGACTTGACCCGGTACACACACACACACACACACACACACACACACACACACACACACACACACACACACACACACACACACACACACACACACACACACACACACACACACACACACACACACACACACACAGACACAGACACACACAGACACACAGACATTTCCTCTCTCTAAACTCTTCCCCTCTTCCTTCCTGTTGTTCTTCCCTCCAGTACAGACATGCCTTATAGAGAGATCCCAGTGGAAACTACCAACATTATAGCAGGGAAAATACACCTCCCCAACTCCCCTACAATACACAAACACACACACACACACACACACACATACAGACACACATATTAACGCACAAACATATATACACACACACACACACACACACACACACAAAAAAACATATACACACACACGATCATAACTGGAATCAAAGTGATGCAAATCAAACAGCCAATTAGGCCACAAAATAGGTTTCCATGGGGATGAAATGGGGACATCTAATTGGTGGGATAAAAGGAAGCGAACATCTGAGCAGGCCACCTGATAAGTCTCAGATACACACACACACACACACACACACACACACACACACACACACACACACACACACACACACACATATACACACACCCCATCTGTTAGAGACCTTAAGGGTTACGCACACCATCTGTAAGAAAAGATACACACACAAGTTCAAACAGTAGGCTGCAGTTCAGATGTGTACACACACACACACACACAGACACACACACACACACACACACACGTTCACATCGATCGTTCTACTAGATACCATAAATAAGGCTTTGGTCACTGTGTTTAGTGGATTTGACGTTTCTTATAGAAACAGTAGTCTGTAACTGATTTGATGTTTCTTAGAGAGCAACAGGAGGCATCTTACAGTCTGTGATTCTAGTATGTTGTCAGTGAATTGGATTGATAGAGTGTAGAGTATATGTTTGTAAAACAGTGGTTGGTTGGTGCCGTTCCAAGTTCCTAGTTAATGTGTGGAAACTCTGTTGTTTCTTCTATAGCCAGTGGCATGAAAAAGACTGTGGGTTTCTACTGCTTTGGATTAGTATTGGGTCTGAAAGACAACGTCCCGACCTCAAATGTTTTCCATCTGATCAGATCATCAAAACTAATATTTGAATCGAGGTCATTTGGTTACTTTGTAAGTGTAGGGTTTTGTACATGGGTTGTGGAAAGTTAGTTGTTTCACCCTGAAGAAGGCATCGCTGTGCTGGTTTTCTAATTGTTTCTATAGGTTTCTATTGGTTTCTATTAGTGTCTATTGGTTTCTATTGGTTTCTATTGATTTCTATTGGTTTCTATTGGTTTCTATTAGTGTCTGTTGGTTTCTATTGGTTTCTATTGGTTTCTATTGGTTTCTATTGGTTTCTATTAGTGTCTGTTGGTTTCTATTGGTTTATATTAGTGTCTGTTGGTTTCTGTTGGTTTCAATTGGTTTCTATTGGTTTCTATTAGTGTCTGTTGGTTTCTATTGGTTTCTATTGGTTTCTATTAGTGTCTGTTGGTTTCTATTGGTTTATATTAGTGTCTGTTGGTTTCTGTTGGTTTCTATTAGTGTATGTTGGTTTCTATTGGTTTCTATTAGTGTCTGTTGGTTTCTATTGGTTTCTATTGGTTTCTATTAGTGTCTGTTGGTTTCTATTGGTTTCTATTAGTGTCTGTTGGTTTCTATTGGTTTATATTAGTGTCTGTTGGTTTCTGTTGGTTTCTATTAGTGTATGTTGGTTTCTATTGGTTTCTATTAGTGTCTGTTGGTTTCTATTGGTTTCTATTGGTTTCTATTAGTGTCTGTTGGTTTCTATTGGTTTCTATTAGTGTCTGTTGGTTTCTATAGGTTTCTATAGGTTTCTATTAGTGTCTGTTGGTTTCTATTGGTTTCTATTGGTTTCTATTGGTTTCTATTGGTTTCTATTAGTGTCTGTTGGTTTCTATTGGTTTATATTAGTGTCTGTTGGTTTCTGTTGGTTTCAATTGGTTTCTATTGGTTTCTATTAGTGTCTGTTGGTTTCTATTGGTTTCTATTGGTTTCTATTAGTGTCTATTGGTTTCTATTGGTTTCTATTAGTGTCTGTTGGTTTCTATTGGTTTATATTAGTGTCTGTTGGTTTCTGTTGGTTTCAATTGGTTTCTATTGGTTTCTATTAGTGTCTGTTGGTTTCTATTGGTTTCTATTGGTTTCTATTAGTGTCTGTTGGTTTCTATTGGTTTCTATTAGTGTATGTTGGTTTCTATTGGTTTATATTAGTGTCTGTTGGTTTCTGTTGGTTTCAATTGGTTTCTATTGGTTTCTATTAGTGTCTGTTGGTTTCTATTAGTGTCTATTGGTGTCTGTTGGTTTCTATTAGTGTCTGTTGGTTTCTATTAGTGTATGTTGGTTTCTATTGGTTTATATTAGTGTCTGTTGGTTTCTGTTGGTTTCAATTGGTTTCTATTGGTGTCTGTTGGTTTCTATTAGTGTCTGTTGGTTTCTATTGGTTTCTATTAGTGTCTATTGGTGTCTGTTGGTTTCTATTAGTGTCTGTTGGTTTCTGTTGGTTTCAATTGGTTTCTATTAGTGTCTATTGGTGTCTGTTGGTTTCTATTAGTGTCTGTTGGTTTCAATTGGTTTCTATTAGTGTCTATTGGTGTCTGTTGGTTTCTATTAGTGTCTGTTGGTTTCTATTAGTGTCTGTTGGTTTCTATTAGTGTCTGTTGGTTTCTATTGGTTTCTATTGGTTTGTATTAGTGTCTGTTGGTTTCTATTGGTTTCTATTAGTGTCTGTTGGTTTCTATTGGTTTATATTAGTGTCTGTTGGTTTCTATTGGTTTATATTAGTGTCTGTTGGTTTCTATTGGTTTCTATTGGTTTGTATTAGTGTCTGTTGGTTTCTATTGGTTTCTATTAGTGTCTGTTGGTTTCTATTGGTTTATATTAGTGTCTGTTGGTTTCTATTGGTTTATATTAGTGTCTGTTGGTTTCTATTGGTTTCTATTGGTTTCTATTAGTGATTGTTGGTTTCTATTGGTTTCTGTTAGTGTCTGTTGGTTTCTATTGGTTTCTATTGGTTTTGTATTAGTGTCTGTTGGTTTATATTGGTTTCTATTAGTGTCTGTTGGTTTATATTAGTGTCTGTTGTTTTCTATTGGTTTGTATTTCTGTACTGCTGTTACTATGTCAGATCTATGTGGTTTAAGCTTAGGAGGATGTTATTGATTGTACTTAGTAGACCACACACACATACGCACACACACACAGCAGAGACTGGTTATTGATGGTAAATTGATAGATGATTTTAGCTGGTCAGTAGATTCTCATTAGCTGATCTTCCTCTCAATGTCTTGGCTCTGCACTCTGTTTCTGGTGTATCTATACACACACACACACACACACACACATACACATACACCAAACACACACACAGACACACACACACACACACACACTAAACACACATCCACACGCAGTCAGTCTGTTAGCATACCAGAAGCATATTTAATGATCCAGAGAAAATGAAAAGCAATATTAATTATACAGAACTGTACACAGAGGGATGGGGGGAGGGAGGGAGGGAGGGAGGGAGGGATGGAGGGAGGGAAAGAGAGAGAGAGTTTTTCCCTGCGTCAGAGGAGGAGAAGTATGAGAATGATTGAGCGATACTGCGTCAGGGATAAGAGGGGATGAGTGAAAGGGTTCAGTGTCCTCCTTTAGCGTGTCGTACCAGTAGAACGCCTCCTCTGTGTCCCCCAAATCTCTCTCTGTCACACACTGGTCGCCATTGTCACGACGACCAGTGTCGCGCTGCGAGACATTTCTCCTGCACTGCGTCTGTCACAGGGATCACACAGACACACTCTGTGAGACTTATTAACCCCTGACCCCATCCTGGGTAGAATGTGTGTGTGGTAATTTAATGTGCTGGTCTCACAGTGTGTGTGTGCGTGTGTGTGCATATGCCTGTGTGTGTGTGTGTGCTGACTTGTAGTCTGTGCTTGTGCGTCTGTATCTGCGACACAGAGTGTGTGTGTGTTACGCATTGTTTGTGTGTGTGTGTGGGTTACGCATTGTGTGTGTGTGTTACGCATTGTGTGTGTGTGTGGGTTACGCATAGTGTGTATGTGTTTGACAGCAGAATTAAGCAGTGCTAACACTGTGTGTAACTCTCCTAAAGTGACTGGCAGCAATGCTAAACAGACTAGATGGATTTCAGTGATCTCTGCTGTTTCACAGTGTCAGACACTGTCAGATGGAGTTTGTTTACAGGCCGTTTGTGGATGTTTAGGGTTAGGGTGTTTCTACTCTCTGTGAGAGAGAGAGTGAGGACTAAGACAGAGGGAGAGAGAGGTGGAGAGAGAGAGGTAGATGGAGGGAGGAGGAGAAGAGAGAGAGAGAGAGGAGGAGAGAGAGAGAGAGAGGAGGAGAAGACAGAGGGAGAGAGGGTGGAGAGAGAGAGGTAGATGGAGGGAGGGGATGTTGCTCCATCCTTGTGTCCGGATGTCTCTGTGGTATTTTGTTGACTCAGTTCATTGTTCAGCACTGCACCGCTAATCACTATTCAACAGACTGTGTGTCTGCATGCGTACCTGGTGGATTTGTGTGTGTACTTGTGATAGCGTGTGCATCTCCTTGTAATATAATAATAATATGCCATTTAGCAGACACTTTTATCCAAAGCGACTTAGTCATGCTTGCATACATTTTTGTGTATGGGTGGTCCCGTGATCACCCATTGTGTGTGTGTCAATTCTCATGATTCAGTTTCAGTCCTGTGTGTGTGTGTGTGTGTGTGTGTGTGTGTGTGTGTGTGTTTGTGAGTGATATACAGTTGAAGTTTACATACACTTAGGTTGGAGTCATGAAAACTTGTTTTTCAACCACTCCACAAATTTCTTGTTAACAAACTATAGTTTTGGCAAGTCGGTTAGGACATCTACTTTGTGCATGACACAAGTAATTTTTCCAACAATTGTTTACAGACAGATTATTTCACTTATAATTCACTGTATCACAATTCCAGTGGGTCAGAAGTTTACATACACTAAGTTGACTGTGCCTTTAAACAGCTTGGAAAATTCCAGAAAATGATGGCATGGCTTTAGAAGCTTCTGATTGTATAATTGACATCATTTGAGTCAATTGGAGGTGTACCTGTGGATGTATTTCAAGGCCTACCTTCAAACTCAGTGCCTCTTTGCTTGACATCATGGGAAAATCAAAAGAAATCAGCCAAGACCTCAGAGAAAAAATTGTAGACCTCCACAAGTCTGGTTAATCCTTGGGAGCAATTTCCAGACGCCTGAAGGTACCACGTTCATCTGTACAAACAATAGTACGCAAGTATAAACACCATGGGACCCCGCAGCCATCATACCGCTCAGGAAGGAGACGCGTTCTCTCTCCTAGAGATGAACGTACTTTGGTGCGAAAAGTGCAAATCAATCCCAGAACAACAGCAAAGGATCTTTTGAAGATGCTGGAGGAAACAGGTACAAAAGTATCTATATCCACAGTAAACCGATTCCTATATCGACATAACCTGAAAGGCCGCACAGCAAGGAAGAAGCCACTGCTCCAAAACCGCCATAAAAAAGCCAGACTACGGTTTGCAACTGCACATGGGGACAAAGATCTTACTTTTTTTGAGAAATGTCCTCTTGTCTGATGAAACAAAAATAGAACTGTTTGGCCATAATGACCATCGTTATGTTTGGAGGAAAAAGGGGGAAGCTTGCAAGCCGAAGAACACCATCCCAACCGTGAAGCACGGGGGTGGCAGCATCATGCTGTGGGGGTGCTTTGCTACAGGAGGGACTGGTGCACTTCACAAAATAGATGGCATCATGAGGAAGGAAGATTATGTGGATATATTGAAGCAACATCTCAATACATCAGTCAGGAAGTTAAAGCTTGGTCGCAAATGGGTCTTCCAAATGGACAATGACCCCAAGCATACGTCTAAAGTTGTGGCAAAATGGCTTAAGGACAACAAAGTCAAGGTATTGGAGTGGCCATCACAAAGCCCTGACCTCAATCCTATAGAAAATGTGTGGGTAGAACTGAAAAAGCGTGTGCAAGCAAGGAGGCCTACAAACCTGACTCAGTTACACCAGCTCTGTCAGGAGGAATGTGCCAAACTTCACCCAACTTATTGTGGAAGGCTACCCGAAACGTTTGACCCAAGTTAAACAATTTAAAGTCAATGCTACCAAATACTAATTGATTGTATGTAAACTTCTGACCCACTTGGAATGTGATGAAAGAAATAAAAGCTGAATTAAATCATTCTCTCTACTATTATTCTGACATTTCACATTCTTAAAATAAAGTGGTGATCCTAACTGACCTAAGACAGGGAATTTTTACTAGGATTAAATGTCAGGAATTGTGAAAAACTGAGTTTAAATGTATTTGGCTAAGGTGTATGTAACCTTCTGACTTCAACTGTACATGACTCCCCCCTGCCAGTCTCTAAAACAGTCATCTCTTCCAGTCTCCATAACAGCAGTCATTGTTAGGAGTCACTAACATTCTGGTTCCTACACAATATACCCTACTGTGAGAGTCACGAACAGTCTGGTTCCTAACAGCCTTTCAGCTCAGTTCATTATACAGTCATTGTGTGTGTGTGTGTGTGTGGGGGGGGGGTTTCTTTTCACTCACACCAGCTTGTGGTGTATGTGTGTGTCTGCGTGTGTGCGTATGTACGTGGTGGATCAGTGTGTGTGTCTGCGTGTGTGCGTATGTACGTGGTGGATCAGTGTGTGTGTCTGCGTGTGTGCGTATGTACGTGGTGGATCAGTGTGTGTGTCTGCGTGTGTGCGTATGTACGTGGTGTATCAGTGTGTGTGTCTGCGTGTGTGCGTATGTGCGTGGTGGATCAGTGTGTGTGTCTGCGTGTGTGCGTATGTGCGTGGTGGATCAGTGTGTGTGTCTGCGTGTGTGACTAATAGATGCCAGGCTGTGCCCAGTCCTCTCCCATTGTCCATTAAGAGAGTCACCAGTATAGGGAGACAATAGCTGGTCTGTCGCCAGGGGTCAGGGACCAGAATATAAAGGACAATAAAGAGAGATGGGTTAAAGACAGAGAGATACACACAGTGATTTTCAGATACAGAGACACACGACACATACACTACCAGTCAAAAGTTTGGACACACCTACTCATTCAAGGGTTATACATTGTAGAATAATAGTGAAGACATCAAAACTATGAAATAACACATATGGAATCATGTAGTGACCAAAAAAGTGTTAAACAAATCAAAATTTAATTTATATTTGAGATTCTTCAAATCGCCACCCTTTGCCTTGATGACAGCTTTGCACTCTCTTGGCCTTCTCTCAGCCAGCTTCATGAGGTAGTCACCTGGAATGCATTTCAATTAACAGGTGTGCCTTCTTAAGTTAATTTATGAAATGTCTTTCCTTCTTAATGCATTTGAGCCAATCAGTTGTCTTGTGACAAGGTAGTGGGGGTATACAGAAGATATCCATATAATGGCAAGAACAGCTCAAATAAGCAAAGAGAAACGACAGTCCATCATTACTTTAAGACATGAAGGTTAGTCAATATGGAAAATGTCAATAACTTTGAAAGTTTCTTCAAGTGCAGTCGCAAAAACCATCAAGCGCTATGATGAAACTGTCTCTCATGAGGACAGCCACAGGAACTGAAGACCCAGAGCTACCTCTGCTGCAGAGGATAAGTTCATTACCAGCCTCAGAAATTGCAGCCCAAATAAATGCTTCACAGTTCAGAGTTCAAGTAACAGACACATCTCAACATCAACTGTTCAGAGGGGACTGTGTGAATCAGGCCTTCATGGTTTAATTTCTGCAAAGAAACCACTACTAAAGGACACCAATAATAAGAAGAGACTTGCTTGGGCCAAGAAACCCAAGCAATGGACATTAGACCGGTGGAAATGAGTCCAAATTGGAGATTTTTGGTTCCAACCGCCGTGTCTTTGTGAGACGCGGTGTGGGTGAACGGATGATCTCTGCATGTGTAGTTCCCACCGTAAAGCATGGAGGAGGAGGTGTTATGGTGTGGGGGTGCTTTGCTGGTGACACTGTCTGTCACTTAACCAGCATGGCTACCACAGCATTCTGCAGCGATACACCATCCCATCTGGTTTGGGCTTAGTGGGACTATCATTTGTTTTTCAACAGGACAATGACCCAACACACCAGCAGGCTGTGTAAGGGCTATTTTACCAAGAAGGAGAGAGATGGAATGCTGCATCAAATGACCTGGCCTCCGCAATCCCCCGACCTCAACCAAATTGAGATGGTTTAGGATGAGTCGGACCGCAGAGTGAAGGAAAAGCAGCCAACAAGTGCTCAGCATATGTGGCAACTCCTTCAAGACTGTTGGAAAAGCATTCCAGGTGAAGCTGGTTGAGAGAATGCCAAGAGTAACCACTTTTTTGGGTTACTACATGATTCCATATGTGTTATTTCATAGTTTTGATGTCTTCACTATTATTCTACAATGTAGAAAATAGTACAAATAAAGAAAAACCCTTGAATGAGCAGGTGTGTCCAAACTTTGCACTCCCCACCCCCCCCTCACACTCACACACACACACTCCATCTATCCGCCCATCCATCCATCCCTCGGTCTGTCCGTCCGTCCGTCTGTCCATCCCTCCATCCATCCATCCCTCCCACCATCCATCATCCCTCCCTCCCTCCCTCCCTCCCTCCCTCCCTCCCTCTATCCATCCTCTTTTGTCTCCCTCTATAGCTGGACATCATAACCACACAAAGAGAGGGTTGGATGATCCACAGACTCTTTTCTCAGTGTGTGAATACAGTGAATTGGTGTGATTGTGTTGATTGTGTGGCTGCAGGCGTGCAAGGTACAGATGGGAGAAAGGAAGAGCTTAGAGCGTGCGTGTGTGTGTGTGTGTGTGTGTGTGTGTGTGTGTGTGTGTGTGCGTATGTGTGTGGGCTCTGCATAGCTAAATAATAATGATGTTGCTTGTCACTGTGAATGAGATCGGAGATGTAGCATTCTCACACACACACACACACACACACACACACACACACACACACACACACACACACACACACACACACACACACCCATCAACATCAGTGGTGCAGTCCCAACATCAGTATCAGTTGTTAGTTAGTCCTGCAGTTCCCACGTTGTCTACAGGAGGACAGTGTTGATACTGCAGTAGAAACATCAGTATCAGTGGTTAGTTAGTCCTGCAGTTCCTACGTTGTCTACAGGAGGACAGTGTTGATACTGCAGTAGAAACATCAGTATCAGTGGTTAGTTAGTCCTGCAGTTCCTGCGTTGTCTACAGGAGGACAGTGTTGATACTGCAGTAGAAACATGAGTATCAGTGGTTAGTTAGTCCTGCAGTTCCTACGTTGTCTAAAGGAGGACAGTGTTGATACTGCAGTAGAAACATCAGTATCAGTTGTTAGTTAGTCCTGCAGTTCCTACGTTGTCTACAGGAGGACAGTGTTGATACTGCAGTAGAAACATCAGTATCAGTTGTTAGTTAGTCCTGCAGTTCCTACGTTGTCTACAGGAGGACAGTGTTGATACTGCAGTAGAAACATGAGTATCAGTGGTTAGTTAGTCCTGCAGTTCCTACGTTGTCTACAGGAGGACAGTGTTGATACTGCAGTAGAAACATCAGTATCAGTTGTTAGTTAGTCATGCAGTTCCTACGTTGTCTACAGGAGGACAGTGTTGATACTGCAGTAGAAACATCAGTATCAGTTGTTAGTTAGTCCTGCAGTTCCTACGTTGTCTACAGGAGGACAGTGTTGATACTGCAGTAGAAACATCAGTATCAGTTGTTAGTTAGTCCTGCAGTTCCTACGTTGTCTACAGGAGGACAGTGTTGATACTGCAGTAGAAACATGAGTATCAGTGGTTAGTTAGTCCTGCAGTTCCTACGTTGTCTACAGGAGGACAGTGTTGATACTGCAGTAGAAACATCAGTATCAGTTGTTAGTTAGTCATGCAGTTCCTACGTTGTCTACAGGAGGACAGTGTTGATACTGCAGTAGAAACATCAGTATCAGTGGTTAGTGAGTCCTGCAGTTCCTGCGTTGTCTACAGGAGGACAGTGTTGATACTGCAGTAGAAACATCAGTATCAGTGGTTAGTTAGTCCTGCAGTTCCTACGTTGTCTACAGGAGGACAGTGTTGATACTGCAGTAGAAACATCAGTATCAGTGGTTAGTGAGTCCTGCAGTTCCTGCGTTGTCTACAGGAGGACAGTGTTGATACTGCAGTAGAAACATCAGTATCAGTGGTTAGTTAGTCCTGCAGTTCCTGCGTTGTCTACAGGAGGACAGTGTTGATACTGCAGTAGAAACATCAGTATCAGTGGTTAGTTAGTCCTGCAGTTCCTACGTTGTCTACAGGAGGACAGTGTTGATACTGCAGTAGAAACATCAGTATGAGTTGTTAGTTAGTCCTGAAGTTTCCACGTTGTCTACAGGAGGACAGTGTTGATACTGCAGTAGAAACATCAGTATCAGTGGTTAGTTAGTCCTGCAGTTTCTACGTTGTCTACAGGAGGACAGTGTTGATACTGCAGTAGCTGCAGCAGCAGTAGTATTAGCAGTGTCTATGAACAGGGACTGACTGAACAGACTGCATCAGACTGATCAGATGACCTAGCGCTGCTGCAGTTAGTGTTTCTACTGCTGTCACCCTTCAACACAGGGTTAGGGGCTCTCTGTCTGCTACCCTTCAACACAACACAGGGCTAGGGGCTCTCTGTCTGCTACCCTTCAACACAGGGCTAGGGGCTCTCTGTCTGCTACCCTTCAACACAGGGCTAGAGGCTCTCTGTCTGCTACCCTTCAACACAGGGATAGGGGCTCTCTGTCTGCTACCCTTCAACACAACACAGGGCTAGAGGCTCTCTGTCTGCTACCCTTCAACACAGGGCTAGGGGCTCTCTGTCTGCTACCCTTCAACACAGGGTTAGGGGCTCTCTGTCTGCTACCCTTCAACACAACACAGGGCTAGGGGCTCTCTGTCTGCTACCCTTCAACACAGGGCTAGAGGCTCTCTGTCTGCTACCCTTCAACACAGGGATAGGGGCTCTCTGTCTGCTACCCTTCAACACAGGGCTAGAGGCTCTCTGTCTGCTACCCTTCAACACAGGGATAGGGGCTCTCTGTCTGCTACCCTTCAACACAACACAGGGCTAGGGGCTCTCTGTCTGCTACCCTTCAACACAGGGCTAGAGGCTCTCTGTCTGCTACCCTTCAACACAGGGATAGGGGCTCTCTGTCTGCTACCCTTCAACACAACACAGGGCTAGGGGCTCTCTGTCTGCTACCCTTCAACACAGGGCTAGAGGCTCTCTGTCTGCTACCCTTCAACACAGGGATAGGGGCTCTCTGTCTGCTACCCTTCAACACAACACAGGGCTAGGGGCTCTCTGTCTGCTACCCTTCAACACAGGGCTAGGGGCTCTCTGTCTGCTACCCTTCAACACAGGGCTAGGGCCTCTGTCTGCTACCCTTCAACACAGGGATAGGGGCTCTCTGTCTGCTACCCTTCAACACAACACAGGGCTAGGGGCTCTCTGTCTGCTACCCTTCAACACAGGGCTAGGGGCTCTCTGTCTGCTACCCTTCAACACAGGGCTAGGTGCTCTCTGTCTGCTACCCTTCAACACAGGGCTAGGGGCTCTCTGTCTGCTACCCTTCAACACAGGGCTAGGGGCTCTCTGTCTGCTACCCTTCAACACAGGGCTAGGTGCTCTCTGTCTGCTACCCTTCAACACAGGGCTAGAGGCTCTCTGTCTGCTACCCTTCAACACAACACAGTGCTAGAGGCTCTCTGTCTGCTACCCTTCAACACAACACAGGGCTAGGGGCTCTCTGTCTGCTACCCTTCAACACAACACAGGGCTAGGGGCTCTCTGTCTGTTACCCTTCAACACAGGGCTAGGGGCTCTCTGTCTGTAACCCTTCAACACAACACAGGGCTAGGGGCTCTCTGTCTGCTACCCTTCAACACAACACAGGGCTAGGGGCTCTCTGTCTGTTCACCCTTCAACACAACACAGGGCTAGGGGCTCTCTGTCTGCTACCCTTCAACACAACACAGGGCTAGGGGCTCTCTGTCTGTTACCCTTCAACACAACACAGGGCTAGGGGCTCTCTGTCTGCTACCCTTCAACACAACACAGGGCTAGGGGCTCTCTGTCTGTCTACGTCTCCAGTCAAAAGTAGTGCACTATATAGGGAATATGGTGCCATTTGGACTCACCCTCTCTCTCTCCCTCTCTCTTTCTCTCTGCGCTCTGTGTCAATGGTGTGGTGTTATGTAGAACACGAGGTGTGTTTGTGTTGGGGGGACGATGTGTCCTTTAATGTGTCATTCATTCATTCATTCATTCATTCATTCATTCATTCATTCATTCTCACTTCATTGTTCTCTTTCTTTCTGTCATTCTCCATTTCTTTATTCATTTATTCACACTTTCCATCTGCCATCTTTTCACCTCCACTTTCTCCCATCTAATTCTGTCATTATCTGTCTCTCTCTCTCTCTCTCTCTCTCTCTCTCTCTCTCTCTCTCTCTCTCTCTCTCTCTCTCTCTCTCTCTCTCTCTCTCTCTCTCTCTCTCTCTCTCTCTCTCTCTCTTTCTCTGCAGTGCTGCATAGTGGTTAATATTCCTCTCACAGACTGTCCTGATAGTCAGATACTGCTGAGCACTCTCAACATCACCTGCTAGTGGAGGGAGGGAGGGAGGGAGGGAGGGAGGGAGGGAGAGAGAGAGAGAGAGAGAGAGAGAGAGAGAGAGAGAGAGAGAGAGAGAGAGAGAGAGAGAGAGAGAGAGAGAGAGAGAGGGGGGGGACGCGAGAGGATGAGAGAGAGGGGGAAGGGAGGAACTGGAGTGGTAGAGAGAGAGAAGAGGGGGTCTGTAAGAGAGGAAAAACAACAGGGAAGTGGAGAGTGGAGCAGGCTGCTTTACTGCAGAGACCTTATTACAACGTACACTCAGCATACATACTAGTCAGGACCATAGGTGTGTGTGTACACTCACACTCTACCCTGTCCCAAACCTTAAACGTTACCTTAACCATTCAGAATGAGTCCTTTAACGTAATGTTTTAACCCTATCCAAAACCCTTAACCGTTACCTTAACCATTCAGAATGAGTCCTTTAACGTAATGTTTTAACCCTATCCAAAACCCTTAACCTTCTAAATTTGAAGTTTCGGAGCAACTTCTAAACTGTTGTTCGGTGAAACGGAACGATACTGAGCAGGAGGAGTCAACCCAGGGTGTCAAAAACGCTTCAAAATGTGACGTTTGGAGCAACTTCGAAATTTGACGTTTGGTGAAACGTGGATAAACGTCTAATTGTACAGTGAGACTTTGAGAGCTAGTCACGTTCATTACTCACCAAACTAAAAACTAGTGCTGGGTGATTCACCGAAATTGAGGTTATTTTTCGTTTTTTTATACAACTAACTGACCGATGTCGGTTCAATTATTTGAATTCCATTTCATTCCGTTTCTTTCTGTGAGCTCAATATGCATTTTTCTCGCTGTAGTTTCTCTAGAGATAAATCAGCTCAAGCCCAAACTGTGCAATGTAGTAGGGAGTTGTAGTTTTCAACAGGCCTATATTCTAGTGTAGTAGGGAGTTGTAGTTTTCAACAGGCCTATATTCTAGTGTAGTAGGGAGTTGTAGTTTTCAACAGGCCTATATTCTAGTGTAGTAGAGAGTTGTAGTTTTCAACAGGCCAATATTCTAGTGTAGTAGGGAGTTGTAGTTTTCAACAGGCCTATATTCTGGTGTAGTAGGGAGTTGTAGTTTTCAACAGGCCAGTTGTAGTTTTCAACAGGCCTATATTCTAGTGTAGTAGGGAGTTGTACTTTTCAACAGGCCAGTTGTAGTTTTCAACAGGCCTATATTCTAGTGTAGTAGATAAGTCCACAAGTCAGTTTCCTTCACAGTAACTTGGGCCAGTAGTTTTACCTAACCATGACGTAACCTGAGCAGGAAGAACCCTGGGCCCTCACTCACACAGCTACACTGGTGACCAGCAACACAGAACAGGCCCCTAACGCTACACTGCTTGGTTAGACTAGTTGAATAAGTTACTGATTGGTTAGACTAGTTGAATCAGTTACTGCTTGCTTAGACTAGTTGAATCAGGTATGTTACTGCTTGGTTAGACTAGTTGAATCAGTTAGTGCTTGGTTAGACTAGTTGAATCAGGTATGTTACTGCTTGGTTAGGCTAGTTGAATCAGTTAGTGCTTGGTTAGACTAGTTGAATCAGTTAGTGCTTGGTTAGACAAGTGGAATCAGTTACTGCTTGGTTAGACTAGTTGAATCAGTTAATGCTCGGTTAGACTAGTTGAATCAGGTGTGTTACTGTTTGGTTAGACTAGTTGAATCAGTTACTGATTGGTTAGACTAGTTGAATCAGTTAGTGCTTGGTTAGACTAGTTGAATCAGTTACTGCTTGCTTAGACTAGTTGAATCAGGTATGTTACTGCTTGGTTAGACTAGTTGAATCAGTTAGTGCTTGGTTAGACTAGTTGAATCAGGTATGTTACTGCTTGGTTAGGCTAGTTGAATCAGTTAGTGCTTGGTTAGACTAGTTGAATCAGTTAGTGCTTGGTTAGACAAGTGGAATCAGTTACTGCTTGGTTAGACTAGTTGAATCAGTTAATGCTCGGTTAGACTAGTTGAATCAGGTGTGTTACTGTTTGGTTAGACTAGTTGAATCAGTTACTGATTGGTTAGACTAGTTGAATCAGTTAGTGCTTGGTTAGACTAGTTGAATCAGTTACTGCTTGCTTAGACTAGTTGAATCAGGTATGTTACTGCTTGGTTAGACTAGTTGAATCAGTTAGTGCTTGGTTAGACTAGTTGAATCAGTTATTGCTTGGTTAGACTAGTTGAATCAGTTACTGCTTACTTAGACTAGTTGAATCAGGTATGTTACTGCTTGGTTAGACTAGTTGAATCAGTTAGTGCTTGGTTAGACTAGTTGAATCAGTTAGTGCTTGGTTAGACTAGTTGAATCAGTTACTGATTGGTTAGACTAGTTGAATCAGTTAGTGCTTGGTTAGACTAGTTGAATCAGTTACTGCTTGCTTAGACTAGTTGAATCAGGTATGTTACTGCTTGGTTAGACTAGTTGAATCAGTTAGTGCTTGGTTAGACTAGTTGAATCAGTTAGTGCTTGGTTAGACTAGTTGAATCAGTTACTGATTGGTTAGACTAGTTGAATCAGTTAGTGCTTGGTTAGACTAGTTGAATCAGTTACTGCTTGCTTAGACTAGTTGAATCAGGTATGTTACTGCTTGGTTAGACTAGTTGAATCAGTTAGTGCTTGGTTAGACTAGTTGAATCAGTTACTGCTTGCTTAGACTAGTTGAATCAGGTATGTTACTGCTTGGTTAGACTAGTTGAATCAGTTAGTGCTTGGTTAGACTAGTTGAATCAGTTATTGCTTGGTTAGACTAGTTGAATCAGTTACTGCTTACTTAGACTAGTTGAATCAGGTATGTTACTGCTTGGTTAGACTAGTTGAATCAGTTACTGCTTACTTAGACTAGTTGAATCAGGTATGTTACTGCTTGGTTAGACTAGTTGAATCAGTTACTGCTTGGTTAGACTAGTTGAATCAGGTATGTTACTGCTTGGTTAGACTAGTTGAATCAGTTAGTGCTTGGTTAGACTAGTTGAATCAGTTAGTGATTGGTTAGACTAGTTGAATCAGTTAGTGCTTGGTTAGACTAGTTGAATCAGTTAGTGCTTGGTTAGACTAGTTGAATCAGTTAGTGCTTGGTTAGACTAGTTGAATCAGTACTGCTTGGTTAGACTAGGTGTATCAGTTACTGCTTGGTTAGACTAGTTGAATCAGTTAGTGCTTTGTTAGACTAGTTGAATCAGTTAGTGCTTGGTTAGACTAGTTGAATCAGTTAGTGCTTGGTTAGAGTAACAAACTGCATCCTCACCAGCCCTTTGCGGATAGGATTGGCCTGTTTTGTTGTATAAATATATACATCTAACACTGATTGTGTGTGTGTGTGTGTGTGTGTGTGTGTGTGTGTGTGTGTGTGTGTGTGTGTGTGTGTGTGTGTGTGTGTGTGTGCTGCAGCTTAGGTCTGTTACTCTCACTAGATATTAGTAGTTGTGGTTTATGCATAAGAGACATCCTCTTTGATTAATATGTAGCAAGGAAATAACACACACATACACACACACACATACACACACACACATACACACACATACACACACACACACACACAGAAACACTGTAATCTGCTCTCTCTTCAAGGACACACTCATGCACACATATACACACACAGATCGGTGTGTGTGTCTGTGAGTGTGCACGTGTGTGTGTGTGTGTGTGTGTTGAATATGCAGCCTCATGTAAGGAGGAGAGAGGGAGTCTTAATTAACCAGCCCTCATTAATTCTCTTTGAACTGACAGATACAATGTTTACACTCTAATTACTTTGATTACTGAGCTGACACACACACACACACACACACACACACACACACATACACACACACACACAGGTGTCACACACATGCACACACACACACACACACACAGGTGTCACAAACACACATACACTCACTGATATGTTAGTAGTAACACATGGACTGATATGTTAGTAGTCACATGGACTGATATGTTAGTAGTAACATGGACTGATATGTTAGTATTAACACATGGACTGATATGTTAGTAGTAACACATGGACTGATATGTTAGTAGTCACATGGACTGATATGTTAGTAGTAACATGGACTGATATGTTAGTATTAACACATGGACTGATATGTTAGTAGTAACATGGACTGATATGTTAGTAGTAAAATGGACTGATATGTTAGTAGTAATGCATGGACTGATATGTTAGTAGTCACATGGACTGATATGTTAGTAGTCACATGGACTGATATGTTAGTAGTAACACATGGACTGATATGTTTGTAGTCACATGGACTGATATGTTAGTAGTAACACATGGACTGATATGTTAGTAGTAACATGGACTGATATGTTAGTAGTAACACATGGACTGATATGTTAGTAGTAACATGGACTGATATGTTAGTAGTAACATGGACTGATATGTTAGTAGTAACACATGGACTGATATGTTAGTAGTAACACATGGACTGATATGTTAGTAGTCACATGGACTGATATGTTATTAGTAACATGGACTGATATGTTAGTAGTCACATGGACTGATATGTTAGTAGTCACATGGTCTGATATGTTAGTAGTAACACATGGACTGATATGTTAGTAGTAACACATGGACTGATATGTTTGTAGTCACATGGACTGATATGTTAGTAGTAACACATGGACTGATATGTTAGTAGTAACATGGACTGATATGTTAGTAGTAACACATGGAC